>NW_027195268.1:227500-243383 GCF_038502225.1 Cherax quadricarinatus
TTATTTTCTTTAATAATTTGGTAGGTGTTGAGGAAGAATGGGTGTTAGTAATTTAACCACCAAAGTCATAGAGGATGCGTCCTTTTAGTTTCAAGGTGCATACGACGTCCATGACAGTGACAGTTTTCCTCTTTGCATGTTGTGTGTAGGTAACTGCATCTGTGATGACGTTCTCTAAGAAAACACTGAGAACTCCTCGTAGATGAGGTCGGACATACGTTTGACTCCATGGTGAGCTGATGGCGATGACGTTTGGCGCCCCCCCCCTATCCGAGTCCTTTGCCTCCCTTGCCACGACCAATCATTGCGGATTGAAGAGTTCTTGAGCCCGAAGCGAAATCAGCACGGCAGTCAGCACGTAGTCAGCACGCAGTCAGCACGCAGTCAGCACGGCAGTCAGCATGGCAGCATGATCAAGAATAAACCTTTTCAGACGTGTCTACATCTCTCTGTTTACTAATCCACCTCGTTAAAAACTTTAAATTAGTTTCTTGTGTCTGTCCATCGTCTGAATTAATATTGTATAGATAAATAAGCGAAGACGTGAGTGAGACAAAGAGATCCTGGGAGACACTGATGTGAAAGATGTAGCAGGAAGTTTAGAGTTCTTGGAGCCTTTATCATACATAAACATTGCAGGAACATAAAAGAACAACATATAAATATATAAAAAAGGTTGATTAACACACACTACAGTACAGTAAGTTGCAGAAACATATGTAGTAACATGAAAAAGCACAGCAACATTCAACAACAGTTCATTAATATGCAACAACAGCACAGTAACATTCATAAGCTGAATAGTAACACATAAAACAGTAGTGACACATATGAACAGTTGAGTAAGACACAAGAAAAGTACAGTAACATACAGAACATGTAGAACATTCAGCTGCTTAGCATAATGTAACAAACGTTGCATTTTGACCATACACAGTTTTGTAATATAAACATTCATAATCAGATCTCAAGAGTATCTGTGACTTCTTGTATATCACAGCTCATGTACTGCAGCAGACAGGTGATAGCAATCTATCAAAGATAATGAGAGACAGATCCAATGAAGGTAGTGAAAAATAATGGAGACAAAATAAGAACTGCAACACGTTTTAGGCTTGTAGATAGTAACTATCCAGGAAAGTACCTCATCTTGTCAGTGAAGAATGAATGAAAAGTCAGTTGAAGGTTTTGATGTGATAAAGAGTGTTCAGTATATTTGTGGGACATCACCGTCGTCACTCTGTAGGATATCACTCTCTTAACTATGTTTGTTCGACAACAACTCTTTCACTAGGGTTTTTAACTCACTCATTGTTTTCTCCATCTTATTTGATGCATATTATGCTTGTGGCTCATCACTCTCTTCACTATCTTTACCTAAAAAATTGCATTGTTTATACGATCTACCAGTTATCACTAAGAAGAGACGTGTGAACATGAGATCGACCGTCGGAGTCTTAACTCCTCTCAGATCCAGGTTACAAATTCATCACTATTCCTTTCATAGTTTCCTTCTTGCATTCCTATGATATTTTTTTCCAAAGTGTCTTATAATTGACTTTTTTTATTCGTCAGAAAGGAAAGTTATCTTGTCGTGTACACTTTGTCTTCGTCTGTATTTAGCATTTTGCTTTCACCACTCCTTTTCTGCTAGCTATTAGTGATCTGGCCTTTGTCATCCCATCCAATATTTAGTCATCTATGTTTATGACTTTGCTATAGCTTGTGCAGGCGCTGACTGCCACCTAGTAGCAGCCTCTCTCTAGTACTAAAACGCACCAGATTTCTTTTACTAGACTTTCAGTTGTGTCTAATATACCTGTATGGTTCCAGTATCCCTGAACGTGATATGGCAACTTGTCATAATAGGCTAAACTTCCTTAAAACCCTCGTTCATCTTTCGTGGAGGCGGATCCTCGAGCTTTTCGACTTTTTTCAGCCCTAATTTTATCGAAACTGGACTATGGCGACCAACTATATTCTGTGGTCTCTCCAGCAGCTCTTTTTAAACTTGATCCCATTCATCATCAGGGATACGTTTATGTTCATCACAACATAGTGACGAAGACATTAACAGCAGAGGTGTACTGGCCAGGTTGCAGCAGACACCTCCAAACTTTTTTTTGCAAGATATGTGTGTGTGTGTGTGTACTCACCTAATTGTACTCACCTAATTGTGGTTGCAGGGGTCGAGACTCAGCTCCTGGCCCCGCCTCTTCACTGATCGCTACTGGATCCTCTCTCTCTCTGCTTCCTGAGCTTTGTCATACCTCTTCTTAAAACTATGTATGGTTCCTGCCTCCACTACTTCACTTGCTAGGCTATTCCACTTGCTGACAACTCTATGACTGAAGAAATACTTCCTAACGTCCCTGTGACTCGTCTGAGTCTTCAGCTTCCAGTTGTGACCCCTTGTCCCTGTGTCCCCTCTCTGGAACATCCTATCTCTGTCCACCTTATCTATTCCCCGCAGTATCTTGTATGTCGTTATCATGTCTCCCCTGACCCTTCTGTCCTCCAGTGTCGTCAGTCCGATTTCCCTTAACCTTTCCTCGTACGACATTCCCTTGAGCTCTGGGACTAGCCTTGTTGCAAACCTTTGTACTTTCTCTAACTTCTTGACGTGCTTGACCAGGTGTGGGTTCCAGACTGGTGCTGCATACTCCAGTATGGGCCTAACATACACAGTGTACAGTGTCTTGAACGATTCCTTATTGAGGTATCGGAACGCTATTCTCAGGTTTGCCAGGCGCCCGTATGCTGCAGCGGTTATTTGGTTGATGTGTGCCTCCGGTGATGTACTCGGTGTTATGGTCACCCCAAGGTCTTTCTCCCTGAGTGAGGTCTGTAGTCTTTGTCCACCTAGCCTATATTCTGTCTGCGGTCTTCTTTGCCCCTCCCCAATCTTCATGACTTTGCATTTGGCTGGATTGAATTCGAGGAGCCAGTTACTGGACCACATGTCCAGCCTCTCCAGGTCTCTTTGCAGTCCTGCCTCATCCTCGTCCGATTTAATTCTTCTCATCAACTTCACGTCATCTGCGAACAGGGACACTTCAGAGTCTATTCCTTCCATCATGTCGTTCACATATATCAAAAATAGCACTGGTCCTAGAACTGACCCCTGTGGGACCCCGCTCGTAACAGGCGCCCACTGTGATACCTCTTCACGTACCATGACTCGTTGCTGCCTCCCTGTCAGGTATTCCCTTATCCATTGCAGTGCCCTTCCTTTTATGTGTGCCTGATCCTCCAGCTTCTGCACTAATCTCTTGTGGGGAACTGTGTCAAAGGCCTTCCTGCAGTCTAGGAAAACGCAATCTACCCAACCCTCTCTCTCGTGTCTTACTTCTGTTACCTTGTCATAAAACTCCAGGAGGTTTGTGATACAAGATTTGCCTTCCATGAACCCATGCTGGTTTTCATTTATAATCTTGTTCCTTTCCAGGTGTTCGACCACTCTCCTCCTGATAATCTTCTCCATGACTTTGCACACAATACATGTCAGAGACACAGGTCTGTAGTTTAGTGCCTCGTTTCTGTTTCCTTTCTTAAATATGGGGACTACATTAGCTGTCTTCCATTTCTCAGGTAGTTGCCCAGTTTCAAGGGATGTGTTGAAGATTGTGGTTAGAGGCACACACAGCATCTCTGCTCCTTCTCTAAGGACCCATGGGGAGATGTTGTCCGGTCCCATCGCCTTTGAGGTGTCAAGGTCACTTAAGAGCTTCTTCACCTCCTCCTCAGTTGTTCGTATGTCATCCAACACTTGTTGGTATATTCCCTCTTGATGTTCCCTTCTGTGCTGTCTTCCCACAGCCCTTCCTGTCTCTACTGTAAAAACTTCCTTAAATCTCCTGTTCAGCTCCTCACATACCTCCTGATCATTTCTTGTGAGTTCTCCACCTTCTGTCCTTAATCTGATCACCTGGTCTTTGACTGTTGTCTTCCTCCTGATGTGGCTATACAACAGTTTCGGGTCAGTCTTGATTCTCGATGCTATGTCATTTTCATACTGTCGCTGGGCCTCCCTCCTTACCTGTGCGTACTCATTCCTGGCTCTGCGACTGATCTCCCTATTTTCGTGTGTTCTCTGCCTTCTGTACTTTTTCCATTCTCTATTGCACTTTGTTTTTGCCTCCTTACACCGTCGGGTAAACCAGGGGCTTGTTCTGGTCTTCCCGTTGTTACTGTTGCCCTTGGGAATGAACCTTTCCACTGCCTCCTTGCATTTTGTTGCTACATATTCCATCATTTCATTTACTGGCTTTCCTGCCAGTTCTCTGTCCCACTGGACCTCCCGCATGAAGTTCTTCAACCCTATGTAGTCCCCTCTTTTATAGTCAGGCTTTTCCCATTCTACTCCTGTTATTCTCTCCACTTGCAGCTCTACTATGTATTCAAAGCACAGAACCACGTGGTCGCTAGCTCCTAGGGGACTCTCATACTTGATATCCTCAATGTCTGAGCTGCCCAGGGTGAACACAAGGTCCAATCTTGCTGGTTCATCCTCCCCTCTCACTCTGGTAGTGTCCTTAACATGTTGGTGCATGAGGTTTTCCAGCACCACGTCCAACATGTTTCGGGACCCCCATGTGGCTCCAGGTTTTCCCAGTCAATCTCCCTGTGGTTGAAATCCCCCATAACCAGCAACTTTGCTCTGCTGGAGTGAGCTCTTCTTGCCACCTCAGCAAGTGTGTCCACCATTGCTCTGTTGCTCTCTTCATATTCCTCTCTTGGCCTCCTGCAGTTCTGTGGTGGATTATACATCACTGCAATGACCACTTTGTGTTCCCCAGACTGAAGTGTACCTGCTATGTAGTCTCTTTCTCCTGTCTCATCTATTCCTTCCATTTTCTCGAATTTCCATCTGTTTTTTACGAACAGAGCAACCCCACCTCCCCCCCTACCCCTTCTATCTTTCCTCATGATCTGGTATCCTTGTGGGAAGATTGCATCTGTTATTGTCTCCATGAGTTTTGTTTCTGTAACTGCTATGATGTCTGGGGACTTCTCATTGATTCTTTCTTGCCATTCCTCATGTTTATTCGTTAATCCATCTGCATTTGTGTACCAAACCTTCAACTTCTGTTCTAATACTGTAACTGTGGTGCGGGGGGTGGAAACAGAGGGATCGGTGTGTGATGGATGGTTTGGAATGTTCAGTTGCCTTGGGGGTGTCGTGGCTGGAGTCCTTCTGCAGGTGTTTCTGGGGGGTGCGCTTGTCCTTCCATTTGATCCTGGGTTATTCTGCTCTCCTTTTTCATTTCCTCCCATTTCTCCTTTCGTTTTTGAACTCTCTCTTTCATTGTCTTCCTTTCGTCCTGTGTTCTGTCTCGGTCGAGGTACACACTCCGGAACTCCTGCTTGCCTCTCAGCCGTGCTTTCTCCTGCAGGATCATGGTTCGGGTTGATTCTGCCTTGAAAATTACTTTGAGAGGCCGATTCCTTTTCTTTGTGAACCACCCAATTCTCCGAAAATTTGCCACCTGGGTCATGTCCCCCTCGCCTATCACCTTCATGATGTCTTCAATCGCTTTTTTCTCCTCCTGCTTTCTTTCATCATAAGTTTCCCCTTTAGCTTCGTCTAGCCCATAGACAAACACGGATCTCTCCCTTTCCACCTCCCACTGTGACTCCCATTGCATCCTCTGATGTGTTTTAGTTCCTTCCCGTGGAGTGTTCCTTCCTTCAGTCCCTTCCCTCGTTATGGCCCCTATGCTTCTTGGTTTATCCTTCCTGCTCACTTGCTCCTGGCCCCCACAGGTATCTGGTAAGGTCCTTGCACATGTCCTAGTTCCATCAATGTCTTCCAACCTCTCTTTCTGTCCTAGAGTGCTCCCTGTCTTTGTTTTGGCCCCATGTGGGTTTGACAGGACCTCTGCATACAGTTTAGTTTCCATGCTTCCTTCGGACCTGTTGTCTGTGTTCGATGTAGCCATTGCCGATGCTACTTCTGTAATATCTTTGTCTCTGTGCTGTTTCAGATGTCTCAGCTCCTCTTCTAATCTCTCTATCTTGATTTCTGCTGCTGTGGCCTGTTGCTTCCACCTTCTGCATTCTGCTGCTAACCTCTCTTCCATCTTCCTTTCCAGCTCATCTAGTCTCCTTCCCCAGTCTTCCTCCCTTTTTTTGAGCTCTATCTCCCATTCCTCCCTCTCAGATTCGTCCTTGGAGCCCCTTGTCCTCATCCTGGTTAGGGGGAGGGGAATAGACGGTTAGGAGAGGGGATGGATGGTTGTGGGGGAGGGGGAGGATGGTTATTGGAGGGGCAGAGATAGTTGGGGGAGGGAGTTAGATGGTTTGGGGGAGGGAGTTAGATGGTTTGGGGGAGAGAGGGGATGGATGGTTATGGGGGAGGGGGAGGATGGTTATTGGAGGGAGGGAGGTTGTTGGGCGGGGGTTAGACGGTTTGGGGAGGGGTTAGGTGGTTTGGGGGAGGGGTAGGTGGCTAAGGCTAAGGTGTCAAGTGGCGGAGGGTGTGTGTGTGTGTGTGTGTGTGTATGTGTGTGTGTGTGTGTGTGTGTGTGTGTGTGTGTGTGTGTGTGTATGTGTGTGTGTGTGAATGTGTGTGTGTGTGTGTGTGTGTGTGTGTGTGTGTGTGTGTGTGTGTGTGTGTGTGTGTGTATGTGTATGTGTATGTGTGTGTGTGTGTTTGTGTGTTTACGTATGTGTGTATGTATGTGTGTGTGTGTATGTGTGTATGTGTGTGTATGTGTGTGTGTGTGAGTGTCTACCCTTGTGTGTGTGTGCTTGTGTGTGAGGGAGGGAGGGTTAGGGGGGGGGGTTGAGAGGTCCGTCGTGTAGGCACAAATTTAGTCTCATTTATCTTTCCCAATTATGCTACTCTCTCCACTTATTGCCCTTTCTGGATTTACGTGTTAATTGTTGCTGGTTATTATCATTTTCCTTGTTCACATTGAGAGAGGACTTCCTAGCTTCCTAAGTATTCTTACTGCTAATAACTACCGGTAGTAACACTGCCTGTGTGCGTGTGTGCGTGTGTGTGTGTGTGTGTGTGTGTGTGTGTGTGTGTGTGTGTGTGTGTGTGTGTGTGTGTGTGTGTGTGTGAGAGTCTTGTGCGGTGTAATGACTGGCCGCAACTTCTTGTGACCTGACTAAACCCTCCTGGGACCCCCTAGCACCGTCTTACCATGTTGCCCTTAAAAGCTTGTCCCACCTACCTTCTCACACTCGTCAACACTATATTCTCTATGTCTATGCTATTTCTATTCTAATTCTGGTAATAGCTTGCAGGAGTGAGTGACCAGTATCAAACAGTATACAAGGCCAGCCAGGGCCGTCAACATGCAAACCACAACTAGGCGAATAAACTTGCGGTTGACAGTTGCCATGTGTGTGTTTGTGTGTGTGTGTGTGTGTGTGTGTGTGTGTGTGTGTGTGTGTGTGTGTGTGTGTGTGTGTGTGTGTGTGTGTGTGCTTTGCAATCACAAAAGACGAGTAACCAAAGAGATAATATTTATTACACTTGTCATGGAAGTTGACAATTAGATTAAGAACCGGGCAGTCATTTACACGCAATACAACGTACAGACATACGCATTTCCTGCTACATATATATATATATATATATATATATATATATATATATATATATATATATATATATATATATATATATATATATATATATATATATATATATATATATATATATATATTAATAAAGATACTTTGATGTAAGAAGGACTTAAATTTCCATTGAGGGAATAAATAGCAACATAAGCAAATTTGCTGATGACACCAAAATCGGCCGTCCAATTCATTCTACTGAGGACACTAGAGCACTCCAGGATGATTTGAATAGACTGATGCAGTGGTCAGAGAAGTGGCAGATGCAGTTTAATATTGACAAATGCAAAGTTCTAAATGTTGGACAGTTAAACAACCATGCCACATATAAACTAAATAATGTAGATCTTAATACTACTGATTGCCAAAAAGATTTAGGAGTTCTGGTTAGCAGTAATCTAAAACCAAGACAACAGTGCATTAGTGTTTGCAATAAAGCTAACAGAAATCTTGGTTTCATATCTAGAAGTATAAATGATAGAAGTCCTCATGTTGTTCTTCAACTCCATATATCCTTGGTTAGGCCTCATTTAGACTATGCTGCTCAGTTCTGGTCACCGTATTACAGAATGGATATAAAAGCTCTGGAAAACGTACAGAGGTGGATGACAAAGATGATCCCATGTATCAGAAATCTTACCTATGAGGATAGACTGAGTGCCCTGAATCTGCACTCTCTCGAAAGGCGTAGAATTAGGGGGGATATGACCGAGGTGTATAAATGGAAAATAGGAATAAATAAAGGGGATGTAAATAGCGTGCTGAAAATTTCCAGCCAAGACAGGACTCGCAGCAATGGTTTCAAGTTGGAAAAATTCAGATTCAGGAAGGATATAGGAAAGCACTGGTTTGGTAATAGAGTTGTGGATGAGTGGAACAAACTCCCGAGTACAGTTATTGAGGCTAAAACGTTGTGTAGGTTTAAAAATAGGTTAGATAAATACATGAGTGAGTGTGGGTGGGTGTGAGTTAGACCTGACTAGCTTGTGCTGCTGGGTCTGGTGCAGTGCTCCATCCTTGAGCGGAGGTGACCAGACTGGGTGGGTCATTGGGCTAATCCGGGGGGGGGTTCATTGGTCTAATCCGGTGGGGGAGACATGGACATGCTCCGCATGGGTCAGTAGGCCTGTTGCAGTGTTCCTTCTTTATTAAGTTCTTATGTTCTTATAACGGTATCTGGGCGTCTTAGTGTACGTTCAGCTTTCTCTGTCTCTCCTCCTGTAATTCCTCCACCAGGAAAGTCTCGGCCGTAGTTTGAAGAGACATAATTATAATCCAGTATGGTCGCTTTGGACCTCCGGAAAGTGGGGAAGGCAAGACATTCACTAGACAGACTGATGAATGACTGGACATAAGATCCTAGGAAGGAAAAGATGTAGGAGCTAGAGGTGAGGATACTGAGAGAGACGAGACAAGTTTTTGTATAGTGAAGGGGAGACACGCACACTACAGGAGGGTACATGTGCAGGCAAATATAAAATAAGTGATGTAACAAAATTGTTAAAGTCACTAGAAAGAAGTGAACTCAACATAATAGCTAGTAAACATTATGAATTTCTGACTACAAAATCCTGTATTTATAATCTGTAAAGTTATATAGGAGAAAGTGTTGAATAGGGAAATGAATGGAGATGCATTTACCTAGACTATCAGAAAACCTTTGCTAGTGTTATGAGAGATACAAAGATCACTGGGTTATATGCAGTAATACCAGAAATATAAACGTTACGCTTATACACAGTAACACCAGAGCTGTAAAGATCACAATATTAAACCTAGTAAAACTTGAAATGCAAATATCACTGTTTTATACATAATAACACCGGTGATACGAAGCTCACAACGAGTAACGCAATAACACCAAAAAATGATAGATAAAGAAGTTACACAGAAACACAAGGGATCACACTTTTACATAAATGATAATACAGAAAAACTCAAATAAGAACATAAAAATCTATGACATTTAAATAGACGAATAATATAAACAATAAATGGCTTCTTCATGGTGGTCTAGGACTACGTTTCTAGCCTGCCCGGGCGGGTGTATTTACTGGGCACAGATTTCTGTGTCCTTCCCTGTGATTACATCTGCTTGTATATACTGATATTTAAACACTTGTGTTGTAATATCATATATGGTCAGTGCTTCATGGTGTTGTTACATTTGAAGAGTTAAGTTCCTCTCTGAGGAAATGTTGTGTTTGGGCTTCACAACTCTCAACGTCCACCTCAAATGATGAAGTTTAATTATATTTTTCATTTTATTATATGAGAATATTTTGCTAAATGAGTGTAGGTGTAGAACACATTTTCACACACTGTCAAGGAGTACAAACACTGACTGCATTGCCTGTTCCTCGTACTCAAAACATTCACTTTTTTGAATCAGGAAATGTAATTAACAACAAGTTCATTTAGAAATAATTGGTCTTCATAACTTTAATATGTTTCTCTGAAAATTTATTAAAGGCTGTTATTTACACATACTTATTTGTCTCCTGCACTTATATGTACGAGCGAACATTCAGCCTCGTGAATCTTAACAAGTAAAAGATTCCAAATAGATTTAGTGACTTAGTAAAAGGACACATGATAGTGGTCGTGGTAGTGGAGGTAGTGGTGATGGTGGTGGCAGGAGTAGTAGTAGTAATAGTAGTAGTAGTAATAGTAGTAGTAGTAGTAATAGTAGTAGTAGTCATTTTCGTCTTTAATTGTAATTTTAGATACTATTAAACAGAATAAAGGCAGCTTCGTCATCTCTGAAATATTAGCAAGAGTTCTTCTTAGAACGTTTGACTCCACAAGCAATAATACGTCTGGTTAGTTGCACGTGTCCTTTTACCTAACTTATTCTCAATATTCTACCAACATTATTACAGAATTAATAATTTATCCTCCATTCTCAGCTTAGAAATTAAAAAAAAATCCAAACATGGATAAACTAGACTCAGAAACCGTGCCATAAATGGTAGTGAGAAGCTGCTCTCTTAATTATAAATTTGCTGTTTATTCTCACTATGTTAACTTAGATGCCAAGCTAAATAACTTCAAATTTATGCTGCATATTCTCATCCTCTTAAAATCTAATATGGATTATGAAATGAACTTTTATTAGAAATCAATGAAAATTAGAACAAATGACTGACCAGAGTAAAAAAGAGTTGATGGTCCGTGTGGCTCTGCAGTGAACATTCCAATGTCACAATACACTTTTAGCTCTAGTTCACCCTTACACCCATAACAATAATGATATTGTCTATTATTTTTGTTATAGCACCTAAAACTGTAGTTCACCTTACGTACTCACCTGTGTAAGTCATGTGTTGTTTTTCTTACACCTTCACTTGAACATCACCTCTCAAATTATCCTGTAGTTCATCTGTGAAGATTATTATAACTTGGGTATTATTGTATTTCTCTTCTATTTCCTCTGTTATGGTTTACATTCAGACATTTCATGGTATCATAAATCCTTAATATCTTCATAATTTTATCTGCTCTCTTATTCATTGGATCAGATTCATTATCTCTTATTCCCACGTCAGTATTTTGGAGACATTTCTCCCATAACCATTGATCAGTGAGGCACATGTACAACAGCTGAGTATTTTTAATGAGAGACTTTGACCGTGGAATGATTGTTGTTGCCCGATGGGAAGTTTTGAGAAACTAATGATCTCGGGTTTTCACTTACAGTTTCTAGAGATGACAGAGAACTACAGTTCTGTACTCAAAAACACCTTGTTATTATGAGAGGTCAGAGAATGACCAGACTGGCTCAAGCTGACAGAAAGGTGATAGTGACCAAAAAAATATATATACACTGTATATATATATATATATATATATATATATATATATATATATATATATATAAATATGTATATGTAAATATATATATATATATATATATATATATATATATATATATATATATATATATATATATATATATATATATGTATATAATATATATATATATATATATATATATAAATATGTATATATAAATATATATATATATATATATATATATATATATATATATATATAAATATGTATATATATATATATATATATATATATATATATATATATATATATATATACAATATATATATATATATATATATATATATATATATATATATATATATATATATATATATATATATACAATATATATATATATATATATGTACAATATATATATGTATATATATATACAATATATATATATATATATATATATATATATATATATAAATATATATATATATATATATATATATATATATATATATATATATATATATATATATATATATATATATATATATATATATATATATATATATATATATATATATATATATATATATATATATATATATATATATATAGGGAAGTACCACCTCTATGGCTGGAATGGGGACCCTCATCCTCAGAGAAGACAATAAACGTACCTCAGGGAAAACTCAAGGTTCTCCCCGGAGCTGTTTGAATATATATATTCATATATATATATATATATATATATATATATATATATATATATATATATATATATATATATATATATATATATATAATATATATATATATATATATATTTACAATATATATATATATATATATATATATATATATATATATATATATATATATACAATATATATATATATATGTATATATATATATATATATATATATATATATATATATATATATATATATATATATATATATATATATATATATATATATATATATATATATATACAATATATATATGTATATATATACATTTGTATATATATACAATATATATATGTGTATATATATATATGTATATATATATATATAAACAATATATATATATATATATATATATATATATATATATATATATATATATATATATATATATATATATATATACAATATATATATATATATATATATATATATATATATATATATATACAATATATATATATATATATATATATATATATATATATATATATATATATATATATATATATATATATATATATATACAATATATATATATATATATATATATATATATATATATATATATATATATATATATATATATATATATATATATATATATATATATATATATATATATATATATATATATATATATATATATATATATATATATATATATATATATATACATACAATGGTGTTGCACTTCGCCTAGCCGCCCCCATCCTCACCGAACATAGGTGTATTTGCGGCAGGGCGACAGCTGGACTTCATGGTCTCGTGTGTCACACAGCAGAAGGGAAGTATGCCAGGCATGAGGAGGTCAATGACATCATAAAGAGAAGCCTCGCCACAGCCCGTTGCCCAGCTCAACGGGAACCCCAAGTGCAGAGGTCTGACGGAAGTCAAAAGCGTCCTGGTTGAGCCACTATGCTACCTTGGAAGGATGGAAAGCAGATTGCCTGGGACTACACATGTGCCGCCACATTGGCAGACACCTACTTGCCATACTCCGTAGTGGAAGGGGGTGGAGTGCCAGCCACAGGGTAACCCAGAAGATCCGCAAATATGAAGACCTTCCCCCTTGCTATAACTTCATCCCAATAGGGTCGGAGACCCTTGGAACATGGGGCAAGTGTGTTTTAAAGTTCCTAATAGAGCTGGGTGAAAAGCTCATCATAGAAACCAAGGACCACAGGGCGACCAGCTTCCTCTTTCAGAGACTCAGTGTTGCGATCCAGTGAGGAAATGCCTGCAGCATTCTGGGCACGCGGCCCACCGCCGGGGAGCTGGACGAAGTATTCGAGATGTAGCTCTGAGTTACCTATGTTGTTTTACTTTCTATCGTATTTTTGTGAATGTTTTGTCAATGTATTTTGTCTTTAAATAAAATATATATAAAATATAGGGGTAGTAGGAGAAAATTCTCAAACAGCTTCAGGGAGAACCTTGAGTTTTCCCTGAAGCAAGTTTATTCTTTTCTCTAAGGATGAGGGTCCCTATAACAGTTCCAGAGGTGGTACCTCCCTATATATATATATATATATATATATATATATATATATATATATATATATATATATATATATATATATATATATATATATATATATATATATATATATATATATATATATATATATATATATATATATATATATATATATATATAAGTAGTCGATTTTTCCACTGGGGGCATTCCTTCCGGTTTAGGGCCTTCCATGGGCGCACCCTTCCGGTTTAGGCCTTCCACTGGGCGCACCCTTCCGGTTTAGACCTTCCACTGAGCGCACCCTTCCGGTCTAGGACCAGCGGCTGGAGGGTCACCTTTTCACACCTAGGTGTTACTTCCGGTTTTGACCATGACCTCGCCCTCGAGACTACCACCTCACCCTTGACCCCCAACCAATACCCCCACCCCACGACCCCCTTCGCGACCCCAGCATCGCGCCGCGCGCGCCCGCGCGCGCGCCCGCCCGCGCGCCCGCCCGCCCGCGCGCCCGCCCGCGCTGCCCGCCCGCCCGCGCGTCCGCCCGCGACCCCCGCCCGCGCCTTCTGCTGCGCCTTCTGCAGCGTCATCCGGATCGCCCCAGCGCCTCGAATTTTTTCCGATTTTTTTCGAATTTTTTTGAATTTCATTTTCTTGTGCTCCATCTCCTCGGATCAAATTTTTGAGGTTCCCTTCTCCCACTTTCACCCCCCATCCCAAAATTTATCGATATTACCAAGTTTTTGATTCCCCCTATTTGGGGGTTTGAAAGTCTCCATCTCCTCGGATCAAGTTTTTTGGATTCCCCTCATGGGATTTTCGAAATTCTTATGATCTCCTCGGATCAAAGTTTTTGGATTCCCCTATGGGGGTTTCAATTCTTTTATGATCTCCTTGGATCAAGGTTTTTGGATTCTCCCTATGGGGTTTCGAATTTTTTGAATTTCATTTTCTTGTGCTCTCCATCTCCTCGGATCAAGGTTTTTGGATTCCCCTTCCCCCTATGGGGTTTTTCGAAATTCTCCATCTCCTTGGATCAAATTTTTGAGTACCCCTCCTTTCACCCCCATCCCCAAGTTTTCTCGATAATACAAGTTTTGGATACTCCCCTATGGGGTTCTCAATATCAAAGTCTCCACTTCCTCGGATCCCCCGCCCACTTTCACCCCCAACCCCAAAAAATTTCTCGATAATACAAGTTTTTGGATTCCCCCTATAGGGGGTTTCGAAATTCTTATGATCTCCTCGGATCAAATTTTTCTCGAAATCAAAGAATCCAACTCCTTGGATCAAGTTTTTCTCAATAATACCAAGTCTCCATCTCCTCGGATCAAAGTTTTTGGAATCCCCCCTCTGGGGGTAAGCATTCAAAATAGACTCCTCCTATGGGGGCATGCTTACTACAGGTCTAAACAAGTGTGACGTCACCCCACCTGTGTTTACTCGGCGGTCAGTGACGTCACGCGATGACCCCCACACACACAGGCTGAATCTTGTCGTTCAGACAATAACTTAAAATGCAGGATAACACTATTTATTATACAACCAATGCATTTCATATAACATAGGAAAACATTTTCACTCTTAACCCAGGTTAATCCAAATAATTTCACATTTTTGTTTCGTTAATACCCACAACAATCCAACAATTTCTTTACAACACAAGTCTAGACATTTTTTTAACTATTTCATCTCAGGTCACGCCCCACGAAGTAACCTCCTCCCCACCCTCCCGAACCCTCACACTCCAACCAACACCTCACAATTTTCACTCATAACCCCCAATTTTTTCTCGTTTTAACCCTTTTAGTTCATTAAAGTTAATTAGGGGATACAGTACATCAGAAAGTCACCACAACACTTATAACCACTTTTCGATAAATTCACCAGTCACAATTTTACATATTACAAGTTAATACGCACTTTTACTTTGAACACCTTCAAAACACTCTCTTAAATCATTTGAATACTCACAAAAATACCTTTATACATTTCAAAACATCACTGAAATACTCCAAACATCATTCGAACACCCCCAAAATCACCTCTAAATACTCCCAGAACACCTTCATAAGTACTCTTGCACATCATTTGAACACCTTCATAAGTACTCTCATAATCATTTGTACACCTTCAAAAACACCTTTGAATACTACATAAACACCCTTGAACACCTTCAAAACACCTTTGAATAACCTCAAAACACCTTTGAACACCTTCAAAACACCCTTGAACACCCTTGATCACCTTCAAAAAAAAAAACAACATTTGAAC
>NW_027195269.1:0-75000 GCF_038502225.1 Cherax quadricarinatus
TCTGAGGTGTTACAACATCCTCTCACCCCGGGAGGCAGCTCAGATGAAAATTCACACGAACTATTAAATCTCTGCAACAAATTCACCTTAAACCAGCAAATAGAAGAGCCTACAAAACTAGAAAATACGCTGGACCTCATCTTCACTAACAATGACGATCTGATACGTAATATAACTGTATCGAAGACAATACACTCAGATCACAACATAATAGAGGTACAG
This sequence comes from Cherax quadricarinatus, assembly GCF_038502225.1. NCBI lineage: Eukaryota > Metazoa > Arthropoda > Malacostraca > Decapoda > Parastacidae > Cherax > Cherax quadricarinatus. The sequence goes on from NW_027195269.1 coordinate 223, forward strand.
ACATGTATTCACAGGGCTCCGGACCAGTAAAATGTCAGCAGTCATGAAGGTCTCTTCCCGAAATTCAATTTCAATAACAAAAACACACAATGTCCTAAATGAAACAAGCTGGGAAGATATATTAAACAACACGGATCCGAACATTTGCCTTGAAAAAATTAATTCTGTGGTTCTTGAGATCTGCTCAAGGCATATTCCATTAAGAAAAAGAAGATGTAAACTAGAAAGAGACGTTCCCTATACAGACGAAGGCGAAGAGTCACAGAGCTGCTGAGTGAGGCAAATATATCTGAAATACTAATGGAGGCACTAGTCAATGAAATTGCAAATATCGAACTTAAGCTGAAGGAATCTTACAGGACACAAGAATCGCAGGAAGAACTAAAAGCCATAAAGGAAACTGGAAAAAAAATACTTCTTCTCTTATGCCAAATCTAAGGGAAACCCAAAATTTGGTCATCCCAAAAATGGATGACCAAATTTTGGCCATCCCAAAAATCTCGGATATTATTCTAACTCCACATGACTTTGAAGAGGTAATTAATGACATGCCCATGCACTCTGCCCCAGGCCCAGACTCGTGGAACTCCGTGTTCATCAAGAATTGGAAGAAGCCTTTGGTGCGTGCCTTCAGCATTTTATGGAGAGGGAGCATGGACACAGGGGTCATCACACACACTAAAAACAACAGACATAGCCCCACTCCACAAAGGTGGCAGTAAAGCAATTGCAAAGAACGAAAGACCGATAGCACTAACATCTAATATCATAAAAAATCTTTGAGAGGGTTCTAAGAAGCAAGATCTAGATACCCATCAGTTACACAACCTGGGGCAACACGGGTTAAGAGCAGGTCACTCCTGCCTGTCCCAGCTACTGGACCACTATGACAAGGTCCTGGTTGCTGCAGAGGATCAAATACAGATGTAGTACACACAGACTTTGCAAAAGCTGTCGACAAGTGTGACCATGGTGTAATAACACACAAAATGCGGGATAAAGGAATAAGTTGGTAGATGGATCTACTACTTCCTAACAAATAGAACACAAAGAGTAATAGTAAACAGAGTAAAGTCTGAGGCAGCCACGGTAAAAAGCTCTGTTCCACAAGGCACAGTACTCGCTCCCATTCTATTCCTCATCCTTATTCCTTAGTGGATGACACTCGGATCACCATGGCAGTGACCTCCATCGAAGACACTGCGAGACTCCAAGCGGACATCAACCAAATCTTCGAATGGGCCACTCAAACCAATATGAAGTTCAACGAGGAGGAATTTCAACTACTCAGATATGGAAAACTTGAAATTAAAAATGTGTCCGGGTATACCACAAATTCTAACCATACAATAGAGCGAGAAATTAATGTGCAGGATCTGGGAGTGATAATGATAGAGAATCTCGCCTTCAAAGACCACAACAATGTATCTACCTCATCTGCTAGGAAAATGATAGGATGGATAATGAGAACCTTCAAAATTAGGGACGCCAAGCCCATGATGATTCTCTTCAATTCGCTTGTGCTCTCTAGGCTGGAATACTGCTGTACACTAACGGCCACCTTCAAGGCTGACAACACTGCAGACCTGGAGAGTGTACAAAGAACTTTCACGGCACACATAAGTACAATAAGGTACCTAAACTACTGGGAACGGTTGAAGGTCCTTGATCTGTATTCCCTGGAACGCAGGCGAGAGAGATACATGATAATATATACTTGGAAGGTCCTGGAGGGATTGGTACCAAACCTGCACACGAAAATCACTCCACATGAAAGCAAAAGACTCGGCAGGAGATGCAACATTCCCCGATGAAAACCAGGGACGCCACGAGTACACTGAGAGACAACACAATAAGTGTCAGGGGCCCAAGACTGTTCAATTGCCTCCCTGCATACATAAGGGGGATTATCAATAGACCTCTGACTGCCTTCAAGAAGGCACTGGACAGGCACCTATAGTCAGTACCTGACTAACCAGGCTGTGGTTCGTACGGCAGCTTGTGTGCGGCCAGCAGTAACAGCCTGGTTGATCAGATTCTGATCCACCATGAGGCCTGGTCTCAGACCGGGCCGCGGGGGCGTTGACCCCCGAAACCCTCTCCAGGTAAAGTACAGGTAAACTCACAAGACGACCTCACCAGATACACGACCTTGACGACTCTTTACCAAAGACTAATAATAATAATAATAATAATAATAATAATAATAATAATAATAATATTATTATTATATTACTGTATTTATTTTATTTTTAATATTATTATTAGTTTTTGTATTATGATTATTATTATTTTCTTACTTATTATTATTGTTATTTATTTTGTATTATTTTATTATTGGCATTTATGATTTTATTGTTGTTATTCATTTTTTTGTTATTACTTTGTTTTGTTGTTTATTATTATATGATTATTAATATTATCATTATAATTATGATAATGTAAGTATTAAGACAACAAAGTGGAAGTTGATGATTATTGTGATTATTATGAACTACCATGACTGACACACACACACACACACACACACACACACACACACACACACACACACACACACACACACACACACACACAGGAGGGTCAGGGGAGACATGATAACGACATATAAAATACTGCGTGGAATAGACAAGGTGGACAAGGACAGGATGTTCCAGGGAGGGGACACAGAAACAAGAGGCCACAATTGGAAGTTGAAGACACAAATGAGTCAGAGAGATAGTAGGAAGTATTTCTTCAGTCATAGAGTTGTAAGGCAGTGGAATAGCCTAGAAAATGACGTAGTGGAGGCAGGAACCATACACAGTTTTAAGACGAGGTTTGATAAAGCTCATGGAGCGGGGAGAGAGAGGGTCTAGTAGCAACCGGTGAAGAGGCGGGGCCAGGAGCTAGGACTCGACCCCTGCAACCACAAATAGGTGAGTACAAATAGGTGAGTACACAGATCCATACATAGCTTTAAGCAGAGGTATGATAAAGCTCACGGCTCAGGGAGAGTGACCTAGTAGCGATCAGTGAAGAGGCGGGGCCAGGAGCTCGAACTCGACCCCTGCAACCTCAACTAGGTGAGTACAACTAGGTGAGTACACTCGCTCGCTCTCTCTCACTCTCTTCTTCCTCCTCCTCTCCTTTCCCTCCCCCTCCACCCCCCATTCCCCCTCCTCCCTTTCTCTCCCTCTACCCCCCTTTCTCACTCTGTCCACCCCTATCACTCTCCCTGTCCCCCTCCCTCCCTCCCACCCTCTCCCCATCTCTTTCTCCCATACAACTCTCCCACCCCCACACACATGCACACGCACATGCACACACAAACAGCACACACACACACACACACACTACAAAACGTAAGTCATTAAGAAAAATGCATACTCAGAGAAGTTGAAGGCTCAGGGGATCAGAGGAAGATGGTCCTGGTAAGGAAGAATGGATGGAAGAGCAATGCAATAGGATGCAACAAGAGTAAGAGAACAAACTGGGTGAATTTTCTGCGAAAATGGAGAAGAGGATGGAGGCGAAGAAGAAATGGGAGTCACAAGCTGAAGCCTCAGAAGCCAGGATACAGGCCTTAAAATATGAGGTAAATATACTGAAGCAAGTTACAGTGTCATTGCCCATAGGAGATATGGCATCTGAAGCAGGTACACACCTACTGAATGAGGAGCCCAACGAAAAATAAGGAGACAAGACTTAAGCTAAGGCCCTATCAGTACACCAAGCATGGCCAAGGAATGAAGAGGGAGAGCTGTTAGGAGCAGGGATAGCAGTGAGTGAGGGGGGGAGGAGGTAGAGGTGACAGGTCCCATGCAGATTACAGAAAAAAATAAGGGAGATAATGGTCATGTTCAAACGGGACCCAGAGACACAGAGGGAAAGGCAATGGGAGGAGGAGAGGAAGAAGTCAGTGTTTATTCATGGGCTTCAGGAGGACACAATGAAAGATGCCAGAAAGAAAAACAGGAGATTGAAAACATCATCAAAGAAATAGGCGAGGAGGATATGAATTAGTAAATTTTCAGAGAATAGGCGGGTACTTGAAGGGGAGAAAGCGGCCAGTCAAACTGATTTTCAAGACAGAAACGGTGCAGTACAGGATCCTGCAAGAGAAACCACAGCTAAAGGAACCAATATACAAGAGGATGTTGCTAGACTGTGACAGAATATGAACAGAATGACAGCAGCTGAGGGAAAGGACACAGAAACGAAAGGGGCTAGGAAGAGAGACACAGACAGGGTCAGCAGAGGACAACCAGAGCAGGGCAGAGCAACAAGCACAAGCACACAAAGAACCACCCCTCAGAACCCCAGAGCTATATACACTATCTCAATGCAACCCACAATCCACACTAACAGCCCCCACCCCACACTATGATGTAGAATCCCAAAGCACATTCTGCCAAGTACCCAACCCCAACCGACACCAGAACACAGTGTTGAAGAGGATACTAAAGGTATGGTACACCAATGCTGATGGATTAACAAACAAGTGGGAGGAGCGGCATGAAAGATAACAGATGCCATCTTTCCAACAGGATATAAGATCCTGAGGTAAGACAACGGGAACAGAGGGAGTGGAGAAGTGGCACTGCTCATCAAAAACCAAAAATATTTTGGTGAGCTGGGGAGAAGAGACAAAGACGCAAGAGACTACATAATAGGAACACTTCAGTCTAGAGGTCCTAAGGCAGTAATTGTAGTGATGTATAACCTACCACAGAACAGCAGGAGGCCAGGGAAACAGAATAATGAGAGTAACAGAGCGATGGTTGACACATTGGCTGAAGTGGCCAGAAGGGCTCATGCAAGCAGGGCAAAGCTGCTGATTGTGGGTGACTTCAATCACAAGGAAATTCACTGGGAGAACATGGAGCTGCATGGAGGCCCAGAAACGTGGAGGGCTAAGATGATGGAAGTGATACTGGAAAACCTCATGTGCCAATACATAAGGGACACTACCAGAAAGAGAGAGGAGAGGATGAACCAGCAAGACTGGACCTAGTATTCACCTTGAGTAGTGCAGATATTAAGGACATCACATGAAAGATCCACCAGGACCAGTGACAATGTGGTTCTGAGCTTCGAATACATAGTAGATTTACAAGTGGAGAGGGAAGCAGGAAGGGCAGGATAAATGAAGACAAACTACAAAACAGGGGACTACACAGGAATAAAGAATTTCCTGCACGGGGTTCAGTGGGACAGAGAACTGGCAGGGAAGTCAGTTAATGAGATGATGGAATATGTGACAATAATATGCAAGGAAGCCGAGGAGAGGTTTGTACCGAAGCGTAACAGAAATAACGAGAAAGCCAGAATGAGTCCGTGATTCACCCAATGGTGAAGAGTGGCCAAAACCAAGTGTGCTAGAGAATGGAAGAATTATAGCAGGTAAAGGACCCAGGAGAATATGGAGAGCAGTCGTAGAATCAGAAATGAATATGAACAGGTTAGAAGGAAGACCCAATGACAATACGGAAATGACATAGCAGCGAATGCCAAATCTGACCCAAAGCTGTTGTACAGCCACATCAGGAGGAAAACAACAGTCAAGAACCAGACAATCATTCTGAGGAAGGAGGGGAGATCACAAGAAACAACCACGATGTAACAAGCTCAACATGAGATTCAAAGAAGTGTTCACAGAGACAAAAGGGACTCGAGGAAGACGGAGAGGTGGGGTACACCAAGTGTTGAACACAGTACATATGACCGAGGAAGAATTGAAGAGGCTGCTAAGCAAGCTAGATACCTCAAAGGCGATGGGGCCGGATAACATCTCTCCATGGGTCCTGAGAGAGGGAGCAGAGGCACTATGTGTCCCACTAACAACAATCTTCAACACATTTATTGAAACAGGTCGACTACCAGAGGTATGGAAGACAGCAAATGTAGTCCCAATTTGTAAAAAAAGAAGACAGGGAAGAAGCATTAAACTACAGACCAGTGTCACTGACATGTACAGTATGCAAAGTCATGGAAAAGATTATCAGAAGAGTGGTGGAGCACCTAGAATGGAATGAGCTTATCAGCGACAACCAGCACAGTCTCAGGGACGGGAAATCCTGTGTCAAAAACCTACTGGAGTTCTATGAGAAGGTGACAGCAGTAAGACAAGAGAGGGAGGGTTGGGTAGATTGCGTTTTCTTGGACCGTAAGAAGGCGTTTGACACAGTTCCACACATTTCATGAGCAAGTGAGTCACGCATTGGCACTTGACCTCAGTACACTCAACCTGATTGATCTGACTTCAACCCACTAATATTCAGGCAGGGATAACAGAGATGGAACTGCAACAGATCGGGGAATACCTGTTGGGAACACAATAGCGAGCCATGGTACGTGACATAGTGTCAGAGTGGGCGCCCCTGAAGAGCGGGGTTACACAGGCATCAGTCCTAGGAGCGGTGGTGTTTCTGGTATATGTCAACGACATGACGGAAGGAATAGACTCAGAAGTGTCCCTGTTTGCAGATGTGAAATTAATGAAAAGAATTCAATCGGACAAGGACCAGGCAGAATTTGAGAGAGATCTGCACAGGCTGCAGGCTTGGTGCAGAAACTGGCTCCTGGAGTTCAACACCACCAAGTGCAAAATCATGAAGACTGGGAAAGGAAAAAGAAGACCGCAGACGGATTACAATCTTCTGGGCCTGAGACTACAAACCTTACTCGAGGGTGAGTATAACACAGGGCACATCTCCCGAGGCGCACATCAACCAACTGCTGCAGCATATGGGTGCCTAGCAAACCTAAGAAAAGCATTCCTACATCTCAATAAGGAATCGTTCAGGACCCTGTACACCGAGTACGTGAGCTCTATAATGGAGTATGCAGCAACAGTTTGGAACCTACACCTGGCCAAGCACATAAGGTAATTAGAGAAAATGCAAAGGTTTGCAACAAGACTAGTCCCGGAGCTGAGAGGTATGTCCTACGAAGAGAAGTTAAGGAAAATCGACCTGACGACACTGGAGGAGAGGAGAGATAGGAGGGATATGATAAAATATAAAACACTGAGAGGAATCGACAAGGTGAACAAAGACAAAATGTTCCAGAGATGGGACAGTAACAAGGGGACACAGTTGTAAGTTGAAGACACAGATGAATCACAGGGATGTTAGGAAGTATTTCTTCAGTCACAGAGTTGTCAGGAAGTGGAATTGTCTGGTAAATGCTGTAGTGGAGGCAGGATCCATACATAGATTTAAGAGGTATGATTAAGTTCATGGAGCAGGAAGAGTGATCTAGTAGCTGCCAGTGAAGAGGTGGGGCCAAGAGCTGTGACTCGACCCCTGCAACCACAACTAGGTGAGTACATACACACACATACTAGCACACTTATACATGAGTTACATATAACAGTAAGATTTATAAGCAATAATGCAGCAGTTCATTCATTGTCTCCAGGATGCGACCCACACCAGTCGCCTGACACCCAGGTACCTGTTTTACTGATATGTGAACAGGGACAGTGTCTTAACACGCCATAATGTTTCAACCGGTACCAGGGATCGAACCCCGGATCTAGTATATGCTTTATAAAATGCGCCTTTCAAACAAAATCACGAATGTTAAAAAAAAAACATACCACGGGCGGGGATTGAACCCGCGATCATAGAGTCTCAAAACTCCAGCCCGTCGCGTTAGCCACTAGACCAGCTAGCCACAATAAGATTCATCCAACTAGGTATATTTCTACACCATAGGAAGGATAGCACAGGCACCTCTGTGACCACAAATGCAAGTTTTTAGTGACGAATCTCCAGCTAGCGTGGCCGTGACGAACTCTAGCTCAAGTCCCTTCACTGCCGTCAACATGACTCACGAAATCGTAATGACACGATTGCAAACAAACCATACCACGGGCGGGGCTAGCTGGTCCAGTGGCTAACGCGCGTGCAAACAAACCATACCCCGCCCGTGGTATGGTTTGTTTGCACGCGTGTCATTACGATTTCGTGAGTCACGAATGTTACTTTGTGTTATTATTTGTTGTAGTGTAATTAACGTGAACTGTACTTGTTTTATACGGACGACTGAAACAAGAAAATACAGATAAAAACACAAATTGATTTAAATAATTTAATAAAAATATAACAAAACTGTAATTAGAAAATATTTAGAATTTAAAAAAAACTTTATCAAAACATAATGAAAATTATAAATTATTAAATTCTGAAATAATGACGAACTTTAGGGTTGATACAGACTGTTGATGTCCCAGCAGACTGTGTTGATATCCCAGCAGACTGTTGATGTCCCAGCAGACTGTGTTGATGTCCCAGCAGACAGTGTTGATGTCCCAGCAGACTGTGTTGATGTCCCAGCAGACTGTGTTGATGTCCCAGCAGACTGTGTTGATGTCCCAGCAGACTGTTGATGTCCCAGCAGACTGTGTTGATGTCCCAGCAGACTGTTGATGTCCCAGCAGACTGTGTTGATGTCCCAGCAGACTGTTGATGTCCCAGCAGACTGTGTTGATGTCCCAGCAGACTGTGTTGATGTCCCAGCAGACTGTGTTGATGTCCCAGCAGACTGTGTTGATGTCCCAGCAGACTGTGTTGATGTCCCAGCAGACTGTGTTGATGTCCCAGCGGACTGTGTTGATGTCCCAGCAGACTGTGTTGATGTCCCAGCAGACTGTGTTGATGTCCCAGCAGACTGTGTTGATGTCCCAGCAGACTGTGTTGATGTCCCAGCAGACTGTGTTGATGTCCCAGCAGACTGTGTTGATGTCCCAGCAGACTGTGTTGATGTCCCAGCAGACTGTGTTGATGTCCCAGCAGACTGTGTTGATGTCCCAGCAGACTGTGTTGATGTCCCAGCAGACTGTGTTGATGTCCCAGCGGACTGTGTTGATGTCCCAGCGGACTGTGTTGATGTCCCAGCGGACTGTGTTGATGTCCCAGCGGACTGTGTTGATGTCCCAGCGGACTGTGTTGATGTCCCAGCAGACTGTGTTGATGTCCCAGCAGACTGTGTTGATGTCCCAGCAGACTGTGTTGATGTCCCAGCAGACTGTGTTGATGTCCCAGCAGACTGTGTTGATGTCCCAGCAGACTGTGTTGATGTCCCAGCAGACTGTGTTGATGTCCCAGCAGACTGTGTTGATGTCCCAGCAGACTGTGTTGATGTCCCAGCAGACTGTTGATGTTCCAGCAGACTGTGTTGATGTCCCAGCAGACTGTGTTGATGTCACAGCAGACTGTGTTGATGTCCCAGCAGACTGTGTTGATGTCCCAGCAGACTGTGTTGATGTCCCAGCAGACTGTGTTGATGTCCCAGCAGACTGTGTTGATGTCCCAGCAGACTGTGTTGATGTCCCAGCAGACTGTGTTGATGTCCCAGCAGACTGTGTTGATGTCCCAGCAGGCTGTGTTGATGTGTCAGCAGGCTGTGTTGATGTGTCAGCAGACTGTATTGATGTCGTCACAGCAGACTGTGTTGATGTCACAGCAGACTGTGTTGATGTCCCAGCAGACTGTGTTGATGTTGTCCCAGCAGACTGTGTTAATGTCACAGCAGACTGTGTTGATGTTGTCCCAGCAGACTGTGTTGATGTTTCACAGCAGACTGTGTTAATGTCACAGCAGACTGTGTTGATGTTATCCCAGCAGACTGTGTTGATGTTGTCCCAGCAGACTGTGTTGATGTCTCACAGCAGACTGTGTTAATGTCACAGCAGACTGTGTTGATGTTATCCCAGCAGACTGTGTTGATGTTGTCCCAGCAGACTGTGTTGATGTTGTCCCAGCAGACTGTGTTGATGTTGTCCCAGCAGAATGTGTTGATGTTGTCCCAGCAGACTGTGTTAATGTCACAGCAGACTGTGTTGATGTCACAGCAGATTGTGATGTCATGCAGACTGTGTTGATGTCACAGCAGACTGTGATGTCATAGACTGTGTTGTTGATGTCCCAGCAGACTGTGTAGATGTTATCACAGCAGACTGTGTAGATGTTATCACAGCAGACTGTGTTGATGTCACAGCAGACTGTGTTGATGTCGTCACAGCAGACTGTGTTGTTTATGTCACAGCAGACTGTGTTGATGTCGTCACAGCAGACTGTGTTGATGTCGTCACAGCAGACTGTGTTGATGTCGTCACAGCAGACTGTGTAGATGTTATCACAGCAGACTGTGTTGATGTCACAGCAGACTGTGTTGATGTCGTCACAGCAGACTGTGTTGATGTCGTCACAGCAGACTGTGTTGATGTCGTCACAGCAGACTGTGTTGAGGTTGTCACGTGTGCAACAGTTAGGTATCTTTGTTCTGATACGTACCTACCTTGCAGTACGTAGGAACCTGGGGGGTTACCTGAATGTTTTGAGTTGTGTACGTGGGATGGTACCTAAGTACCTCAACGGAAATAAGGAACACTGTAACAGCTTATCCTGGATTATTAAGCCTTCAAGATTATTAATCCCAAGAAGATTTTCTTGTACAACATATGTTGCTTTAAGTGTTCCCTGTGAACTCTGTGTACTTATAACCTCCATAAAGCGCAGGAAGAACCTCATTACCTGGCTCTCCTAACCGCAACTACACGCACTCACGCTCCGTAGTTTTTTTATTCGTCAGGAAACAGGACAGGTTTTAAAACTAAGAAAAAAAGGGATCAATACACCGTAGTTTCCTGACGTTCAATTGTCAAAAGTAATCACTGCTGACTAGGTGGAGTAGGTGTGACTAGGTGAACACTCACGGCTTCGTTATAACAAGATTGTCAACAAACCAGGGAACTGGTGGGGCTTACCCACTGGTCTGGTGTTCCAAGACTCACTTTTCAAGGGTTCACTCTCTGCCAGTTCCGTGGATTGTAAGTGGGGATAAAAAACACTGGATAAGTAAAGTATTTTGTGACCTTTAACACCACTAGTGTATTTACACTAGTGGGTGTATTTACACTAGTGGGTGTATTTACACTAGTGAGTGTATTTACACTAGTGGGTGTATTTACACTAGTGGGTGTATTTGTGATCATAGGAAATATTGCTTTTCTTATTCCTGCCAGATTACATTCCATACGGGTTTAGTAACATTCCATGAATGTTCACGTGATGAAGAGTGCCTCTACTGTCCAGGTCACGTGATGAAGAGTGCCTCTACTGTCCAGGTCACGTGATGAAGAGTGCCTCTACTGTCCAGGTCACGTGATGAAGAGTGCCTCTACTGTCCAGGTCACGTGATGAAGAGTGCCTCTACTGGTCCAGGTTACGTGATGAAGAGTGCCTCTACTGGTCCAGGTCACGTGATGGAGTGCCTCTACTGTCCAGGTCACGTGATGAAGAGTGCCTCTACTGGTCCAGGTCACGTGATGAAGAGTGCCTCTACTGGTCCAGGTCACGTGATGAAGAGTGCCTCTACTGGTCCAGGTCACGTGATGAAGAGTGCCTCTACTGGTCCAGGTCACGTGATGAAGAGTGCCTCTACTGGTCCAGGTCACGTGATGAAGAGTGCCTCTACTGGTCCAGGTCACGTGATGCAGAGTGCCTCTACTGGTCCAGGTCACGTGATGCAGAGTGCCTCTACTGGTCCAGTTCACGTGATGAAGAGTGCCTCTACTAGTCCAGTTCACGTGATGAAGAGTGCCTCTACTGGTCCAGTTCACGTGATGAAGAGTGCCTCTACTGGTCCAGGTCACGTGATGAAGAGTGCCTCTACTGGTCCAGGTCACGTGATGAAGAGTGCCTCTACTGGTCCAGTTCACGTGATGAAGAGTGCCTCTACTAGTCCAGTTCACGTGATGAAGAGTGCCTCTACTGGTCCAGTTCACGTGATGAAGAGTGCCTCTACTGGTCCAGTTCACGTGATGAAGAGTGCCTCTACTAGTCCAGTTCACGTGATGAAGAGTGCCTCTACTGGTCCAGTTCACGTGATGAAGAGTGCCTCTACTGGTCCAGTTCACGTGATGAAGAGTGCCTCTACTAGTCCAGTTCACGTGATGAAGAGTGCCTCTACTGGTCCAGTTCACGTGATGAAGAGTGCCTCTACTGGTCCAGTTCACGTAATGAAGAGTGCCTCTACTGGTCCAGGTCACGTGATGAAGAGTGCCTCTACTGGTCCAGGTCACGTGATGAGTGCCTCTACTGGTCCAGTTCACGTAATGGAGAGTGCTTCTACTGGTCCAGTGGTCCAGTTCACGTAATGAAGAGTGCCTCTACTGGTCCAGGTAACGTGATGAAGAGTGCCTCTACTGGTCCAGTTCACGTGATGAAGAGTGCCTCTACTGGTCCAGTTCACGTGATGAAGAGTGCCTCTACTGGTCCAGTTCACGTGATGAAGAGTGCCTCTACTGGTCCAGTTCACATGACGAAGAGTGCCTCTACTGGTCCAGTTCACGTGATGCAGAGTACCTCAGTGCCTCTACTGGTCCAGGTCACGTGAAGAGTGCCTCTACTGGTCCAGATCACGTGATGAAGAGTGCCTCTACTGGTCCAGGTCACGTGATGCAGAGTGCCTCTACTGGTCCAGGTCACGTATTAAGTTTGCTGCTCCTGGAACAATTCAGAGGATGATTGTAGCTACTGGTGCAGTTCACGAGGTGAATTTACAGTTACGTGAAGAATGTACAGCTACTGGACCAGTTCACGTGATGACTCAGATATTTGTTGTGTGGAAGTCATCAAAGGAAGTCGTGGTGCTGTTTATATGTCTTCGTCAATAAACCTCCATGACACAATAACCGGAGTATAGAGAGCTGCCTCTATAACCGGAGTATAGAGAGCTGCCTCTATAACCGGAGTACAAAGAGCTGCCTCTGTAACCGGAGCATATAGAGCTGCCTCTATAACAAGCATTACGCAATGAAGCGTAGAGTGGGGAAGCGCTAAGCCGGCATGAGTCATGCAGTTCCTGGGAAATGGATGGCAGATTAAATCCGAGAAAGGCAATACAAACAGCAATTCCTCAGATCAAGACCCCGTGGGTTTTATATCCTCCCCAAGAATGTCACCCACAGATGACTAACACAACTATCTATATACTGCTAGGATGCTTCCCATAACAGTCAAGTTGTATCCAGGTAACTAATTACTATAAGACAAATAGGGATAGTAGGTGTCAGGAGACTTGCCCAAAAGTTTGGATACACCGAGGATCCAACCCGTGACCTCTGAGTTGTGAAAAGAACCCTCGATAACCGAACACAGTATTAGCTACACCTGGCAAAACACCAGTAAAGTTTGAGAAAGTTCAGTGGCATGAGGCTCTCAGTAGCCTCATGGTAGCTATTAGACTCTCAGTAGCCTCAGTGTAGCTACTAGGCTCTCAGCAGCCTCAATGTAGCTACTAGGCTCTCAGTAGCCTCAATGTAGCTACTAGACTCTCAGTAGCCTCAAGGTAGCTATGCTCTTAGTAGCCTCAAGGTAGCTACTAGGCTCTCAGTAGCCTCAAGGTAGCTACTAGTCTCTCAGTAGCCTCAAGGTAGCTATGCTCTCAGTAGCCTCAAGGTAGCTACTAGGCTCTCAGTAGCCTCAAGGTAGCTACTAGGCTCTTAATAGCCTCAAGGTAGCTACTAGGCTCTCAGTAGTCTCAAGGAAGTTACTACGTTCTCAGTAACCTCAAGGTAGTTACTAGGCTCTCAGTAACCTCAAAGTAGCTACTAGGCTCTCAGTAGCCTCAAGGTAGCTACTAGGCTCTCAGAAGCCTCAAGGTAGCTACTAGGCTCTCAGTAGCCTCAAGGTAGCTACTAGGCTCTCAGTAGCCTCAAGGTAGCTACTAGGTTCTCAGTAGCCTCAAGGTAGCTACTAGGCTCTCAGCCTCAAGATAGCTACTAGGCTCTCAGTAGCCTCAAGATAGCTACTAGGCTCTCGGTAGCCTCAAGATAGCTACTAGGCTCTCAGTAGCCTCAAGATAGCTACTAGGCTCTCAGTAGCCTCAAGATAGCTACTAGGCTCTCAGTAGCCTCAAGATAGCTACTAGGCTCTCAGTAGCCTCAAGATAGCTACTAGGCTCTCAGTAGCCTCAAGGTAGCTACTAGGCTCTCAGTAGCCTTAAGGTAGCTTCTAGGGTCTCAGTAGCTTCAAGGTAGGTACTAGGCTCTCAGTAGCATCAAGGTAGCTACTAGGCTCTCAGTAGCCTCAATGTAGCTACTAGGCTCTCAGTAGCCTCAATGTAGCTACTAGACTCTCAGTAGCCTCAGTGTAGCTACTAGGCTCTCAGTAGCCTCAATGTAGCTACTAGACTCAGTAGCCTCAAGGTAGCTACTATGCTCTTAATAGCCTCAAGGTAGCTACTAGGCTCTCAGTAGCCTCAAGGTAGCTACTAGGCTCTCAGTAGCCTCAACGTAGCTACTAGGCTCTCAGTAGCCTCAACGTAGCTACTAGGCTCTCAGTAGCCTCAACGTAGCTACTAGGCTCTCAGTAGCCTCAACGTAGCTACTAGGCTCTCAGTAGCCTCAACGTAGCTACTAGGCTCTCAGTAGCCTCAACGTAGCTACTAGGCTCTCAGTAGCCTCAACGTAGCTACTAGGCTCTCAGTAGCCTCAAGGTAGCTACTGGGCTCTCAGTAGCCTTAAGGTAGCTTCTAGGGTCTCAGTAGCCTCAAGGTAGCTACTAGGCTCTTAGTAGCGTCAAGGTAGCTACTAGGCTCTCAGTAGCCTCAACGTAGCTACTAGGCTCTCAGAAGCCTCAACGTAGCTACTAGGCTCTCAGTATTGTGAACTAGACACACACTGAAGGAATGAGGAACCAGAGAAATTATGATGAAGACAGGGAAAATATTACCTGATAAAGATTCGGTGACGAGATAAGAATAGAATCACAAGGAATATCTTCTTACCTACCTAATTACTTTCTACGTACCATACTTATGCAGATACCTATCTACCTTACTTATGCAGATACGTACCTACCTGCCTATTTACCTACATACCTGTTTTCCTACCTACCTAGCTGTAAATGACAATAATGGTCATGGACGCCGTGAATCGGCCGCAGACTAGGCCTCCTAATTGATGGCCTCACCAGTCCTGGGCACCTGCATGAGCGCGTGTACAAATGAACGCACACCCACACTCCCGCTGACTCACCCATCCATCTATCCGGGTGGAGATCGAACCTATGACAAGCAAGTGTTAAAATTCACAATCTGGAACAGTGGTAAGAGTGAATGGGAGAGTGCAGAAACCCGGGAGTGAGGCGGATAAATGAGTGAGACGCGGTAAATGTTGCAGGAAGGCAGCCATGAAGGTAACTGCGTTAAGGCGCATCTTGTACCTGATCTACACAAGAGGGTGCAAAATTCTGCACGAAGCAAAAGTGCGCTCTGGGGATGAGTATGCTCCACTCTCTAGGACGGCCTGACTGCGTCTCATATACGACAGAATAGAGAACCGAGCAACAAGACTGATGTCTCGCCTGGACCCGGCCTGGACAGATCTGTCAGTCCAGCAGAGCCTTCAGCACCGGAGACGTGTGGCAGCTATACTCTGGGTGTAATCTTAACAATATCACTTCACTGACATAATTCTTCCCTAGAATGATTCGAGTCAGAAACATAATCGTACAGCATAACGTCGATGAAATAAAGTAATTTGTCCAAATAAAATTGCTAGGTAACAAACAGCTCTTATCTTGTAAATAACGACAGGCACTCAAACTAACCCTGTAAAAATACTTGTGTAAACAGAGAGAGAGAGAGAGAGAGAGAGAGATTGAAGTACAATATAATCATATCCTATTTCCTGTATTCAACAGATGTTTGGCCACGCAATAACTTGCCTTCTTCTGGTCAGTTTCACACTAGCCCAGACTGCACTGCTGGTCTGGGGAGAGACCCCACAGGGACAAGAACTTAAGGAGACCAAGAACTTGACCATTGAGAGGGTAATGAAGACGGTAACGAGCACGGTGTATCACACAGTAAAGGTGTATCCTACATGTACCACCACTGTGGCAGGTGTATCAGCGTGTATCCCAGGTGATGTTGACCCCAACATCCTCTCTCTTCTCAAGTCATCACAAAGTGCTTCCCATTCTCGGTGAGTATTACTTATATATATAATATATATATATATATATATATATATATATATATATATATATATATATATATATATATATATATATATATATATATTTATTTATTTTTTTTTATTATTATCACACTGGCCGATTCCCACCAAGGCAGGGTGGCCCGAAAAAGAAAAACTTTCACCATCATTCACTCCATCACTGTCTTGCCAGAAGGATGCTTTACACTACAGTTTTTAAACTGCAACATTAACACCCCTCCTTCAGAGTGCAGGCACTGTACTTCCCATCTCCAGGACTCAAGTCCGGCCTGCCGGTTTCCCTGAATCCCTTCATAAATGTTACTTTGCTCACACTCCAACAGCACGTCAAGTATTAAAAACCATTTGTCTCCATTCACTCCTATCAAACACGCTCACGCATGCCTGCTGGAAGTCCAAGCCCCTCGCACACAAAACCTCCTTTACCCCCTCCCTCCAACCCTTCCTAGGCCGACCCCTACCCCGCCTTCCTTCCACTACAGACTGATACACTCTTGAAGTCATTCTGTTTCGCTCCATTCTCTCTACATGTCCGAACCACCTCAACAACCCTTCCTCAGCCCTCTGGACAACAGTTTTGGTAATCCCGCACCTCCTCCTAACTTCCAAACTACGAATTCTCTGCATTATATTCACACCACACATTGCCCTCAGACACGACATCTCCACTGCCTCCAGCCTTCTCCTCGCTGCAACATTCATCACCCACGCTTCACACCCATATAAGAGCGTTGGTAAAACTATACTCTCATACATTCCCCTCTTTGCCTCCAAGGGCAAAGTTCTTTGTCTCCACAGACTCCTAAGTGCACCACTCACTCTTTTTCCCTCATCAATTCTATGATTCACCTCATCTTTCATAGACCCATCCGCTGACACGTCCACTCCCAAATATCTGAATACGTTCACCTCCTCCATACTCTCTCCCTCCAATCTGATATTCAATCTTTCATCACCTAATCTTTTTGTTATCCTCATAACCTTACTCTTTCCTGTATTCACCTTTAATTTTCTTCTTTTGCACACCCTACCAAATTCATCCACCAATCTCTGCAACTTCTCTTCAGAATCTCCCAAGAGCACAGTGTCATCAGCAAAGAGCAGCTGTGACAACTCCCACTTTGTGTGTGATTCTTTATCTTTTAACTCCACGCCTCTTGCCAAGACCCTCGCATTTACTTCTCTTACAACCCCATCTATAAATATATTAAACAACCACGGTGACATCACACATCCTTGTCTAAGGCCTACTTTTACTGGGAAAAAATTTCCCTCTTTCCTACATACTCTAACTTGAGCCTCACTATCCTCGTAAAAACTCTTCACTGCTTTCAGTAACCTACCTCCTACACCATACACTTGCAACATCTGCCACATTGCCCCCCTATCCACCCTGTCATACGCCTTTTCCAAATCCATAAATGCCACAAAGACCTCTTTAGCCTTATCTAAATACTGTTCACTTATATGTTTCACTGTAAACACCTGGTCCACACACCCCCTACCTTTCCTAAAGCCTCCTTGTTCATCTGCTATCCTATTCTCCGTCTTACTCTTAATTCTTTCAATTATAACTCTACCATACACTTTACCAGGTACACTCAACAGACTTATCCCCCTATAATTTTTGCACTCTCTTTTATCCCCTTTGCCTTTATACAAAGGAACTATGCATGCTCTCTGCCAATCCCTAGGTACCTTACCCTCTTCCATACATTTATTAAATAATTGCACCAACCACTCCAAAACTATATCCCCACCTGCTTTTAACATTTCTATCTTTATCCCATCAATCCCGGCTGCCTTGCCCCCTTTCATTTTACCTACTGCCTCACGAACTTCCCCCACACTCACAACTGGCTCTTCCTCACTCCTACAAGATGTTATTCCTCCTTGCCCTATACACGAAATCACAGCTTCCCTATCTTCATCAACATTTAACAATTCCTCAAAATATTCCCTCCATCTTCCCAATACCTCTAACTCTCCATTTAATAACTCTCCTCTCCTATTTTTAACTGACAAATCCATTTGTTCTCTAGGCTTTCTTAACTTGTTAATCTCACTCCAAAACTTTTTCTTATTTTCAACAAAATTTGTTGATAACATCTCACCCACTCTCTCATTTGCTCTCTTTTTACATTGCTTCACCACTCTCTTAACTTCTCTCTTTTTCTCCATATACTCTTCCCTCCTTGCATCACTTCTACTTTGTAAAAACTTCTCATATGCTAACTTTTTCTCCCTTACTACTCTCTTTACATCATCATTCCACCAATCGCTCCTCTTCCCTCCTGCACCCACTTTCCTGTAACCACAAACTTCTGCTGAACACTCTAACACTACATTTTTAAACCTACCCCATACCTCTTCGACCCCATTGCCTATGCTCTCATTAGCCCATCTATCCTCCAATAGCTGTTTATATCTTACCCTAACTGCCTCCTCTTTTAGTTTATAAACCTTCACCTCTCTCTTCCCTGATGCTTCTATTCTCCTTGTATCCCATCTACCTTTTACTCTCAGTGTAGCTACAACTAGAAAGTGATCTGATATATCTGTGGCCCCTCTATAAACATGTACATCCTGAAGTCTACTCAACAGTCTTTTATCTACCAATACATAATCCAACAAACTACTGTCATTTCGCCCTACATCATATCGTGTATACTTATTTATCCTCTTTTTCTTAAAATATGTATTACCTATAACTAAACCCCTTTCTATACAAAGTTCAATCAAAGGGCTCCCATTATCATTTACACCTGGCACCCCAAACTTACCTACCACACCCTCTCTAAAAGTTTCTCCTACTTTAGCATTCAAGTCCCCTACCACAATTACTCTCTCACTTGGTTCAAAGGCTCCTATACATTCACTTAACATCTCCCAAAATCTCTCTCTCTCCTCTGCATTCATCTCTTCTCCAGGTGCATACACGCTTATTATGACCCACTTCTCGCATCCAACCTTTACTTTAATCCACATAATTCTTGAATTTACACATTCATATTCTCTTTTCTCCTTCCATAACTGATCATTTAACATTACTGTTACCCCTTCCTTTGCTCTAACTCTCTCAGATACTCCAGATTTAATCCCATTTATTTCCCCCCACTGAAACTCTCCTACCCCCTTCAGCTTTGTTTCGCTTAGGGCCAGGACATCCAACTTCTTTTCATTCATAACATCAGCAATCATCTGTTTCTTGTCATCCGCACTACATCCACGCACATTTAAGCAACCCAGTTTTATAAAGTTTTTCTTCTTCTCTTTTTTAGTAATTGTATACAGGAGAAGGGGTTACTAGCCCATTGCTCCCGGCATTTTAGTCGCCTCATACGACACGCATGGCTTACGGAGGAAAGATTCTTTTCCACTTCCCCTTGGACAATAGAAGAAATAAAAAAGAACAAGAGCTATTTAGAAAAAGGAGGAAAACCTAGATGTATGTATATATATATATATGCATGTGCGTGTCTGTGAAGTGTGACCAAAGTGTAAGTAGGAGTAGCAAGATATCCCTGTTATCTTAGCGTGTTTATGATATAATGTATTCAGTGTCCTCTGTAAACGTCAGTTCCTCGGCTCAGAAATTTCTCTTCACAATTCGTTGTCTCGTCTTGGCTACACTTTCCATTTCATAAACTCTGTCTTCTCAGAGGCTAACTGTGAAGACTTACTCAGCCCTGTAACAACTTCAGTCAGTATTACCAAGGCTGGCTCCTCCTCAGGAAAATTAATGAATAGAATAAGAAATAATAATTCACAAAGATAAACACTTTATTATTTAGTAATACAAAGATAAAACAGTGAAGCATGAAGGTGTATCCTATTTGAAAGAAAAATTAAAAATGAAATGAAAAAATGACATTTGAATTCAATACTAATATGTACAGTTATACTGGGGTGTCTGGTGGAGGTTGACACCGTCTTGTAGAAATTGTAGCCGTTACTGATGATGTGGGGGGGGGTCACAGGTGTTGGTGACAACCCAACGACTAGTTCTTCACAGAGTCTATAACCTTGAACAGTCAGTCCAGATGACAGGAAAGCAGGTTCTTTACCACTACAAAGATGAGGGGTTGTTGTCTGCTGTCGCCTACAGTTAATCAGGTAGGTAGATCCAAAAGTGACGTCTCCGGACTTTTGCAAAAAGTCCGTCTCCTTCAACACTTCTCGTTGGTTGGCAGGTGACCCGATCTGTCACTCCAAGCTGGAAAGAGAGACAGGTTACCCACTGCTTAAGAAATTAAAACTGAAAGGACCAACTTTATTATTGGTCAAAAGTGAAGCTTTCAACCAACATCCACAAGAATAAAAGCAGAGGCTTTTACTTGCAGTTGTGCTGGGAGCTGTGAGTCGAGTGATTACTGTTTGGCTGGAGCCCCACACGTCACCTTTCGGGGTGGGGAGAAAGGGGGGGGGGATAGCGGGAGCTAGACTGACCCTACCTTAACAAGCAGCCGGCAATCAAACTATCATTACCATATACTCGCTCGCTACTCCTATCTGTTGAACTTTTCCCTCACACTAACCGGGCTGTCTTCTCTCCCAAACTCTACTCCAGTGAAAACTACTGTTCTCTTCCACATATTTCCAGTGGTGACAGGACAATTGCTTCCCGGTCAAATGCATCCTGGTAGGTAAAGCTCTCGCTTCACATACTGAGTGTCCGGCTTCAATTCCCAGCAAAGGTAAAAACATTGGGTATGTTTCCTTACACCTGTTGTCCCTATTCACCCATCAGTAAAATGGGTACCTGGGTGTTAGTGGACTGGTGTGGGTCGCATCCTGGGACACAATTGACCTAATTTGTGGGAAATGCTCAGCATAACAAGCAGCTTTCTATTTTGTTTATTTTTTATTAATACATTGGCCGAGACCCACCAAGGCAGGGTGGCCCACCAAGGCAGGGTGGCCCGAAAAAGAAAAACTTTCACCATCATTCACTCCATCACTGTCTTACCAGAGGGGTGCTTTACACTATAGTTATAAAACTGCAACATTAACACCCCTCCTTCAGAGTGCAGACACTGTACTTCCCATCTCCAGGACTCAAGTCTGGCCTGCCGGTTTCACTGAATCCTTTCATAAATGTTACTTTGCTCACACTCCAACAGCACGTCAAGTGTTAAAAACCATTTGTCTCCATTCACTATCAAATACGCGCACGCATGCTTGCTGGAAGTCCAAACCTCATCGCACACAAAACCTTCTTTACCCCCTCCCTCCAACCTTTCCTAGGCCGACCCCTACCCCGCCTTCCTTCCACTACAGATTGATACACTCTCGAAGTCATTATGCTTCGTTCCATTCTCTCTACATGTCCGAACCACCTCAACAACCCCTCCTCAGCCCTCTGGATAATAGTTTTGGTAATCCTGCACCTCCTCCTAACTTTCAAACTACGAATTCTCAATTTATATTCACACTACACATTGCCCTCAGACATGACATCTCCACTGCCTCCAGCCTTCTCCTCACTGCAACATTCATCACACATGGTTCACACCCATACAAGAGTGTTGGTAGAACTATACTCTCATACATTCCCCTCTTTGCTTCCACAGACAAAGTTCTTTGTCTCCACAGACTCCTAAATGCACCGCTTACACGTCCACTCCTAAATATCTGAATACATTCACCTTTTCCATACTCTCTCCATCCAATCTAATATTCAATCTTACATCACCTAATCTTTTTGTTATCCTCATAACCTTACTCTTTACTATATGTATTCACTTTTAATTTTCTTCTTTTACACACCCTACTAAATTCATCCACCAACCTCTGCAACTTCTCTTCAGAATCTCCCAAAAGCACAGTGTCATCAGCAAAGAGCAGCTGTGACAACTCCCACTTCATGTTCGACTCTGTCTTTTAACTCCACACCTTTTGCTAAGACACTCGCATTTACTTCTCTTACAACCCCATCTATAAATATATTGAACAACCATGGTGACATCACACATCCTTGTCTAAGGCCTACTTTTACTGGGAAATAATCTCCCTACATACTGAAACTTGAGCCTCACTATCCTGCAACATCTGCCACATTGCCCCCCTATCCACCCTATCACATGCCTTTTCCAAATCCATAAATGCCACAAAAGCCTTTTTAGCCTTATCTAAATACTGTTCACCTATATGTTTCACTGTGAACACTTCGTCTACACACTCCCTACCTTTCCTAAAGCCTCCTTGTTCAACTGCTATCCTACTCTGTCTTACTGTTAATTCTTTCAATTACACCTCTAAAATACACTTTACCAGGTATACTCAACAGACTTATTCCCCTATAATTTTTGCACTCTCTTTTATCCCCTTTGCCTTTATACAAAGGAACTATGCATGCTCTCTACCAATCCCTAGGAATCTTACCCTCTTCCATACATTTATTAAATAACAGCAACCACTCCAAAACTATATCCCCACCAGCTTTTAACATTTCTATCTTTATCCCATCAATCCCAGCTGCCTTACCCCCTTTCATTTTACCTGCCTCACGAACTTCCCCCACACTCACAACTGGCTCTTCCTCACTCCTACAACATGGTATTCCTCCTTGCCCTATACTCGAAATCACAGCTTCCCTATCTTCATCAACATTTAACAATTCCTCAAAATATTCCCTCCATCTTCCCAATACCTCTAACTCTCCATTTAATAACTCTCCTCTCCTATTTTTAACTGACAAATCCATTTGTTCCCTAGACTTCCTTAACTTATTAATCTCACTCCAAAACTTTTTCTTATTTTCAACAAAATTTGTTGATAACATCTCACCCACTCTCTCATTTGCTCTCTTTTTACATTGCTTCACCACTCTCTTAACCTCTCTTTTTCTGCATCACTTCTACTTTGTAAAAACCTCTCACATGCTAACTTTTTCTCCCTTACATCATCCCACCAATCGCTCCTCTTCCCCCCCCCCCCTGCACGCCACTTTCCTGTAACCACAAACTTCTGCTGAACACTAACACTACATTTTTAAACCTGCCCCATACATAAGAACATAAGAAAGGAGGAACACTGCAGCAGGCCTGTTGGCCCATACTAGGCAGGTCCTTTACAATCCATCCCACTAACAAAACATTTGCCCAACCCAATTTTCAATGCTACCCAAGAAATAATCTCTGATAACTCTATCCACTCATTTGCAAGTCCCAATCAAATCCAACCCCTCTCACTCATATATTTATCCAACCTAAATTTGAAACTACCTAAAGTCCTAGCCTCAATAACCCAACTAGGTAGACTGTTCCACTCATCAACTACCCTACTGAGCTGCATAATCTAGGCGAGGCCTTACTAATGATGTATAAAGCTGCAGTATGACCTCTGGACTTATGTTGCTTACACTTCTTGATATAAATCCCAATAATCTATTTCCCTTATTATGTACGCTTAGGCATTGCTGTCTTGGTTTAAGGTTGCTGCTCACCATAACCCCCAAGTCCTTTTCGCAATCTGTATGGCTAAGTTCTACATTATTTAACTTACAAGTGCTAGGGATATGGACACTCCCGAGCTTCAGAACCTTGCATTTATCTACATTCAACTGCATCTGCCACTTTTCTGACAAAGAATAGAATTTGTCTAAATCCTCCTGAAGTTCCCTAACGTCTACGTTTGAATCAATTATC
Organism: Cherax quadricarinatus; assembly: GCF_038502225.1. NCBI lineage: Eukaryota > Metazoa > Arthropoda > Malacostraca > Decapoda > Parastacidae > Cherax > Cherax quadricarinatus. The sequence continues at coordinate 23,887 of NW_027195269.1, forward strand.
CTACCTATCTTTGTGTCATCGGCGAATTTGCTCATATCACTAGTAATACCCTCATCAAGGCCATTGATATACATTATAAACAACAACGGGCCTAAGACTGATCCCTGTGGTACGCCACTTGTTACAGATCCCCACTCGGATTTAACCCCATTTATGGACACTCTCTGCTTCCTGTCTGTGAGCCATGACTCGATCCACGAGAGCACTTTTCCCCCAATGCCATGAGCTGCCACTTTCTTTAACAGTCTTTGGTATGGAACTCTATCAAAAGCTTTACTAAAATCTAAGTAAATAATATCAAATTCTTTATCGTGGTCAACAGCCTCAAAAGCTTTACTGAAGAAAGTTAATAAATTAGTTAGACAAGAACGGCCTCTCGTGAATCCATGCTGAGTATCATTAATCAAGCTATGCTTATCGAGATGGTTTCTTATAATCTCAGCTATAATTGACTAGTAATTTGCCTATAATTGAGGTCAGGCTTATTGGGCGGTAATTTGACGGTAACGACTTGTCCCCTGCTTTAAAAATAGAAATTACATTAGCCATCTTCCACATATCAGACACTACACCTGTTTGAAGAGATAAATTAAAAATATTAGTTAATGGTTCACAGAGTTCCATTTTGCATTCCTTAAGAATCCTTGAAAAAACCTCATCAGGACCCGGCGACTTATTTTGCTTCGGTCTATCTGCTTCACAACTATTTCACTAGTGACTGTGATGTTACATAATTTATCTTCTTCAGGCCCATTATAAAAATTAATTACTGGAATATTGTTAGTATCTTCCTGTGCAAAAACCGAGAGAAAATAATTATTTAAAATCGAGCACATTTCATTCTCTTTGTCAGTAAGATGCCCAGAGTTATTTTTAAGGGGACCTATCTTATCTCTAACTTTTGTTCTATATACCTGGAAAAAACTTTTTGGGTTACTTTTCGAATCCCTAGCAACTTTAATTTCATAGTCCCTTTTAGCTTTTCTTATCCCCTTTTTAACGTCCCTCTTAATGTCAATATACTGATTCATAAGATGACCCTCACCTCTTTTGATACGCCTATAAATTCCATTCTTATGCTCTAGTAGATATTTCAGCCTATTATTCATCCATTTTGGGTCATTTCTATTTGATGTAATTTCTTTATACGGGATAAATGTTCTTTGAGCATCATGTATAGTGTTCAGAAAACTGTCATATTGATAGCTCTCTTCGTTATCCCAGTCAACAGATAAGTGTTTTCTAAGCCCATCGTAATCTACTAAGCGAAAATCTGGGACTGTTACTGAGTTATCCCTTCTATCATACCTCCATTCAATGCTAAATGTAATTGATTTGTGGTCGCTAGCACCCAGTTCCTCTGAAATTTCTAAATTATTAACAAGGGATTCATTGTTTGCCAGAACTAAGTCAAGCAGGTTATCTCCCCTTGTAGGTTCTGTCACAAACTGCTTCAAAAAACAATCCTGAACTACTTCTAAGAAGTCGTATGATTCTAAATTCCCAGTCAAGAAATTCCAGTCAATATGACTAAAGTTGAAGTCTCCTAGAATTACTACATTATCGTGCCTTGTGGCCTTAATTAACAATTTCCTCCCATAGTAGTCTCCCTTGGTCCCCATCTAAGTTTGGGGGACGGTACATCACACCTAAAATAAATTTTTCTTGCCTCTGAAAATTCTATCCAAACAGACCCCGTATGTGTTACTTCAGACTTAATTCCCGTTTTTATGCAACAGTTCAAGCGATCTCGGACATACAATGCCACCCCACCTCCCTTCCCGATACTTCTATCCACTTGGAACAATTTAAAACCCTGAATGTGACATTCCGCAGGCATGTCCCGACTTTTTTAATTAAACCACGTCTCAATTAAGGCAAATACATCAATGTTACCTGCACTAGCAACTAATCTCAACTCGTCCATCTTATTCCTAGCACTACGGCAATTAGCATAATAAACATTGAAAGACTCTCCTTTCTCTTTACCCTTCCTGCTCATTTCTGTTTTTCTACTAAACCTATTACTGTCCTTATCACCTAGTGTCATTGGCTTTTCAATATCTACCTCGTTCTGCTTATTACTAGTTCCCCTAGAACTCATAATATTACTACACTGGGAGTTCACTGTTTTGCTGCCAAAACCCATACCACTAACTATTCCTAGTTTAAAGTCCTAACAGCTCCTTCCACTGCAGTTGCCAGTGCTCCCACCCCACACCTAGATAAGTGAACCCCATCCCTGGCATACATGTCATTTCTGCCGTAGAAGAGGTCCCAGTTCTCAATGAATGTTACCGAATTTTCCTTACATTATTTGTCCAGCCAGCAATTGACACCAATTGCCCTGGACAACCATTCATTTCCAACTCCTCTCCTTGGCAAAATACCCCATATGACAGGGTTCCCACCCTTCCTTCTAATTATTTCTATTGCTGACCTATACCTGCTAATCAGGTCTTCACTCCTACGTCTGCCAACATCGTTGCCTCCAGCACTGAGACAGATAATAGGATTGCTCCCATTACCTCTCATGATGTCATCCAGACGGCTAACAATATCCTCCATCCAAGCCTCAGGAAAGCAAACCCTCTGTCTCCTACTCCTGTCCTTCAAGCAGAACGCCCTATCCATGTACCTAACCTGGCTATCCCCAACAACAACAATATTCTTACCTTCCTTGGTGTCGTTCGTCGTGACGTTCCCAGTAGTCGACTCACATTCGTCGTGTAGCACCGAGAATGCATTAGATGTTTCCACAACAGTTTCCACAGCAGTCTCTTTCTTCTTCATCGTTTCTGCCTTTCCATTCATCTTCTTGATCGTCAACTGCTGTCCAGCCACTGTCCAGTTTCCCTTCTTGACCTGAGGACTCAAAACAGGAGGACTACTACGAATCTTGTTTTCCTCAGTCAGTCGCCGAATCTCCGTCTTCGCCATCCTCAATTCTTCCTTAAGCTGTTGGTAAAGTTACTCGATGGAGGGCATCTTAGTTCAGTCCATAGAGAGCACACTCGACACGTCCTCATTGCCTATACTCTATCCCATCTAACCTCCAATAGTTGTTTATATCTTACCCTAACTGCCTCATTTAGTTTATAAACCTTCACCTCTCTCTTACTTGCTGATTTTGTTTTCCTTGTATCCCATCTGCCTTTTACTCTCAGTGTAGCTACAACTAAAAAGTGATCTGATATATCTGTGGCCCCTCTATAAACATGTGCATCCTGAAGTCTACTCAACAGATTTTTATCTACCAATACATAGTCCAACAAACTACTGTCATTACGCCCTACATCATACCTTGTATACTTATCCTCTTTTTCTTAATGTATGTATTACCTATAACTAAACCCCTTTCTATACAAAGTTCAATCAAAAGGGCCCCAATATTATTCACACCTGACTTACCTACCTACCACACCCTCTAAAAGTTTCTCCTACTTTAGCATTTAGGCTCCCTACCACAATTACTCTGTCACTTGGTTCAAAGGTTCCTACACATTCACTTAACATCTCCCAAAATCTCTCTCTCTCCTCTACACTCCTCTCTTCTCCAGGTGTATACACGCTTATTATGACCCACTTTTCGTATCTAACCTTTATTTTAATCCACATAATCCCTGAATTTACACATTTATGTTCTCTCTTCTCCTTCCATAACTGATCCTTCAACATTATTGGTATCCCTTCCTAAGCTGAAAAGACACACACACACACGGAATGGAATAGACAGACAGATTGCGATTCTGCTTTTGACTCTCGCCTCGGCAGGTCATAGCAGCTCTCCTTACTTACTCAGTCTCCCTACGATCCCCGTTGGGGAGGGGAACCTTTAACAGCGTTGTCTTCGCCTTGACTTGCACGATGAGCTACGCAAATCGTGTAAAGATCAAGCCAAACAATGGTACCGTTGATGATTCAACGAAGCTTGCTCTTGCCACTATTGTGCAGGGAGCATTGCATGTTAAATTCAACGCTATTCTGACACTCAAAGAAGCACTCATTGTTGTATGTCACGATGATGCTGGAGCAGAGAAGTTACTCACTACAGAAGCCACCACTACTCTTACTGCTCAAGGATTTACTGTTACATCCTCTCCTGCCCTCAGGGCAAGAAAATCAGTATTCCTAAAAACTGGACAAGATTCTGACTTTTCAAAAAATTGCTGAACTCAAGTCATCCATTGAAACTCAAAATACTTGGGCTACTGTTGACACCATTACTAAAATCCCGAATGCATCGTCTATGCTCAAGGTCACCTTTACCGACGTGAACATGGCTGCCACTGCTCTGAACGAAGGTCTTGCTGTTTACTACTACTACATCAGTCCCACCTACATAGAAGCAGAGAGATACCACTACATCCAACATTGCTGGAACTGTTATTCTTATCTTCACATCACCAAAGCTTGTCCAGTAAAAGACAAGAAGTTCTGCACTACATGTGGTAGTGAGGGACACACCTTCAGTTCCTGCACTACAGCTGCTCCAACACAACCAGCGTGTTTCAACTGCAAAAGTAATGATCATCGTACACTGGCAGCAAAATGTCCTACAAGAAAGGATATAATGAAGAAAACACAAGATGCAGCAAAGAAAAAATCTACCAACAACACACCAAGTTACATTACCTTTGTAACTTGGTCATGATTATGACCAGATCTAGTTCATTACCTTTGTAACTTGCTCAGCTATCAAAACTTTGGAGTCCAGTCCCTGGACCAATTATGTACCTCTGTAATCTTTTGACTACCGCCCACAGGATGGGTATGGGGTGCATAATAAACATATTAAACTAAACAACACACCAACGTATGCCGCAATTGTAAAGTTGCAAGCAGACACTACAAAATTACTTCAAGCATCTACTCAGCCCGCCTCCACCACCACCACCATCACTCCTCCAACATGTGATGTAACGAAGATCCACTATTGTCTACTATACGCTCACATGCAGAACATGGCTGTACCTGGATCCTTTAACTCTACCACCAACGAGTTATTTGCATTAAATAATATGCCATCATTTATATTTCCAGCATCTCCACCTTCTGAAGAAATTCTCAAATTCACCAAGGACTTAATAACCACTTCTGCTGCAGAAGATCCATCAACACCAGTAACTAGTGACGTCACTAACAACGTCCAATGAGAAGCCTCCACCGCCACCACTCACTGAATCCAACCAATCAGAAGCCTTGACACCAGAAACATCTAATTCGTCTACTGAAGTTGACAACGAATCAACACCACCTTCCTCAACTTCACCACCGCCTTCTCCACCTCGCTCACGTCGATTACCTGGAACACCATGGGTTAAACACAAAGGACTCACATTCTACACCACGACGCAATACCCCACACGAATGACTCGCCTAGAACTCATCCAACATCTCCAAGACAACACTGCAACGTACCAAAGTAATGCAAGGCCTACCTTCAACCAGATACTCCACCAACTCCAAACCAACGAACTCTTCTACAGCTCTCCCATACGTGTGCTACAAATCTCTCGAACAAAATTCAATGCACTGATAAACGGTTCAAGACAATAACCAGCTCATCCTGCTTGCTGCCTTCTGACACTCCCAGCTCCTACTGCTGCCTTCGCCATCCTCTCCTAGTGAGCCAAGTACCGACATCATTCTAACCTCTCCATCTACGCCTCCAGTACTTCGGTACCACATATCCCAAAGTGGTTGGGCCACTTGCCTTGATTCCTCCTCTTCCCCTCCTTCCTATCCTTTTCCAGTCATTTCCATCCTTCCTCATCCTTCTTCCTTCCCATCTCACGACAGCTCCCGTCGATTATTATTCGATTCGATTCCTTAGCTCTAACTCTCTCAGATACTCCTGGCTTAATCCCATTTATTTCTTCCCACTGAAACTCACCTACCCCCTTCAGCTTTGTTTCGCTTAGGTCCAGGACATCCAACTTCTTTTCATTCATAACATCAACAATCATTTCTTTATCATCCGCACTACATCCACGCACATTCAAGCATCCCAGTTTTATAAAGTTTTTCTTCTCATTTTTTAGTAAATGTTTACATGAGAAGGGGTTACTAGCCCATTGCTCCCGGCATTTTAGTCGCCTCATACGACACGCATGGCTTACGGAGGAAATATTCTTTTCCACTTCCCCATGGACAATAGATGAAATAAAAAAGAACAAGAGCTATTTAGAAAAAGAAAAACCTAGATGTACTCACCTTTTTGTGGTTGCAGGGGTCGAGTCACAGCTCCTGGCCCCGCCTCTTCGCTGATTGCTACTAGGTCCTCTCTCTCCCTGCCCCATGAGCTCTATCATACCTCGCCTTAAAACTATGTATGGTTCCCGCCTCCACTACGTCACTTTCTAGGCTATTCCACGGCCTGACTACTCTATGACTGAAGAAATACTTCCTAACATCCCTTTGATTCATCTGAGTCTTCAACTTCCAATTGTGACCTCTTGTGTCTGTGTCCCATCTCTGGAACATCCCATCTTTGTCCACCTTGTCTATTCAGCACAGTATTTTATATGTCGTTATCATGTCTCCCCTGACCCTCCTGTCCTCCAGTGTCGTCAGACCGATTTCCCTCAACCTTTCTTAGTAGGACAATCCCCGTAGCTCTGGGAATAGTCTTTTTGCAAACCTTTGCACTTTCTCTAATTTCTTGACGTGCTTGACTAGGTGTGGATTTCAAACTGGTGCTGCATACTCCAGTATGGGCCTGACGTAAATGGTATACAGTGTCTTAAACGAATCCTTACTGAGGTATCGGAACGCTATCCGTAGGTTTGCCAGGCGCCCGTATGTTCCAGCAGTTATCTGATTGATGTGCGCCTCAGGAGATATGCTCGGTGTTATACTCACCCCCAGACCTTTTTCCTTGAGTGAGGTTTGCAGTCTTTGGCCATCTAAACTATATTGTGTCTGCGGTCTTCTTTGCCCTTCCCCAATCTTCATGACTATGCATTTGGCAGGGTTAAACTCAAGGAGCCAGTTGCTGGACCAGGCTTGTAGCCTGTCCAGGTCTCTTTGTAGTCCTGCCTGATCTTCGTCCGATTTGATTCTTCTCATTAACTTCACATCATCTGCAAACAAGGACACTTCTGAGTCTATCCCTTCCGTTATGTCGTTCACATATACCAAGAACAGTATATATATATGGTTGTGCGTGTTTGTGAAGTGTGACCAAAGTGTAAGTAGAAGTAGCAAGATATCCCTGTTATCTAGCGTGTTTATGAGACAGAAAAAGAAACCAGCAATCCTACCATCATGCAAAACAGTTACAGGTTTCTGTTTCACAGTCATCTGGCAGGACGGTAGTACTTCCCTGGGTGGTTGCTGTGTATCATTGATGTCAGCTATTGTCTGTATACCTTGTACATGTACTTGTATACCTTGTACATGTACTTGTATACCTTGTACATGTACTTGTATACCTTGTACATGTACTTGTATACCTTGTACATGTACTTGTAGAAATAAAGATCAATAGCAGGAGGTGAGGTGGTAACAACTAGCACTAGCAAAGGTGTAAGTTTGGCGGAAAGTAAGTTTGATGGCGTCCCTGGGCATTTGCGTCCGGTTTTTTTTTGCGTCCCCGACATTTTTATCCCAATTTATGTATATTTCATATTAGATATATTTTATTTTTACATCTTCGTGTCCTGAACATTTCAATACCAATTTTTGTATATTTCAGAAAAGAGAGAATTTCACATATTCATGTATATTTTTTATAAATATATTAATTAATTAAAATATGAGACGTCTTAAACTGACGTCACAGATTTTCTTGAAGATGGATTTTGACAAATGTAAAATACACGACCTTCCTGATTCATTAGACTGTTGTTTTTTGAGCCTAGATAAGACGCTTAGTGTATATATAACATACGGTTTGTTACCCAGTAATTATTACATATAGTGGGACGCAAATGACCGCAAATGTTGAAGGTCGCCAATGACTGGGACGCATTAACAAGGACACAGTTGTCCAGGACGCAAATATTCTAGTTCCATTATAAGTCTTTCTAACCCCAACAACACTCTCCGCTCCTTAGACATCAAACTTACTTTCTGTCAAACTTACACCTTTGCAGTAGTCTAGTTGATACCACAACTCCTGCTATTGATCCTTCCGGAGTCAACTCTATTTTCTGTTCCTCTTGTCCTCTTTAATACTTTGAAGAAAATGGCCGCTCTCTTTCAGGCAGACTGAAAGAGTACACTAGAAGTGTTAGACGTGCCGACACCAGTAATGCTCTTTTCTGTCATGTTAGACATCACAATCCTCCTCATGAGTAGCTCTCTGCTAGAACTGTCTACCCTTCTAGCCTTCACAGACGCCATCTTGTTGAACCATCACTTATACACAACTTTCCTACTACTAATCTTAGTCGTGGCTTGGTAGATGTCTTCCTTTCTCATTACATTGTCAGATGTTCAAAAACTTCAGAACACTTATGGCTTGACCTGATCTCTTCTTCTCCTGGCCTACAGTCACCCCCCCCCCATTATCTACGTTTTTGGTCCCACCTTTGTGGACCATTAACTCTCCTGCAGTGTTACACTTATTCCACCTTAACTTTTACTAATACTACTACAACTACCACAACCACTATTGCTATTTCTATTACTATTATAGCCTCGCCTCACTCCCATTTGTGTCTATCACTACTCCCCCTACTTCTACTACTACTACTACTACTACTACTACCACTGTCAGCATTACCTTCACCCCTAACTCACCACTTCCTTCTTTCTTCCTCCCTTTCCCGTCCCTGTCTCCCTCTTCCATACATAATGGCTCCATCACCTTGTGTGTTAGTGTGACTTGTAAATGGCCCAAGTCGGACAGAAACGTCGTCATATGTTTCTCTCTCCTGCATAGGTGTTTATATATATATATATATATATATATATATATATATATATATATATATATATATATATATATATATATATATATATATATATACCGAGACAGGACGACAAAAAAAAAACACTCATCATTCACACTATTACTATCTTGCGCAGGTACGACAGTTTAGATATCACACTAAAGAGTAAATATGGAAAACCCTTCGTTTAGCGTGCAGACACTGTACTTCTCACCTCCAGCACTCACATCCGGCTAACCACTTTTCCTAATTCCCTTCACAAAATATTACCCTGCTCACACTCCAACAACTCGTCAAGTCCAAAAATCCATTCGTCTCTACTCCTAACATACACACATGCTTGCTGCATGTCAAAACCTCTTATACACAAAACCTCCTTTACCCCGTCCAACCTTCCTGTCCTTGGACGATCCACATCCTGCATTCCCTCCACTACTGATTTATACTCCCTCCAAGTCATCCTATTTTGCTCCATCCTATTTAAGTGACCAAACCACCTTAACTACCCTTACCCAGCCCTCTGAATAGTACTTTCAATAACTCCACACCTTGTAATTTCCATACTACGAATTCTATGCATAATATTTGAGCCATACTTAGTCACATCACTGCCTCCAACCTCCTCCTAGTTGCATCATTCACAACCTACGCCTCACACTCATGTAGGAGTCTTGGTACCACTTACTCTCATACATTTCCTTCTTTACCTCCATGGATAACGTTCACTGTCTTCACAGATACCTCAGTGCTCCACCTACCTTTCTCCCATTATCAGTTCTATAGTTTACCTCGTCCTTCATTTACCCATCCGCTGACACGTCCACTTCCAAATATCTGAACACATTCACTTCTTCCATATTCCTTCCCTCCAATCTGATATCTATTTTTCCTTACATAATTTGTTTTATATCCTCATCACTTTAGTCTTATCTGTGTACACTTTCAACTTTCTTCCTTCACACACCCTTCCGGTCTCGTCCGCTAACCTTAGCAACTTCTCTTCAGACTCTCCCAGATGCACAGTATCATCAGTAAAAAGTAACTGTGCCAGTTTTCATTTTGCATTTGATACTGCATAATTTAATCTCACACCTCTCCCAAACACCATAGCGTTTACTTCTTTTATATTCCCATGGTGACATCCCGCATCCCTGTCTAAGGCCTCCTGCTACTGGAAAGTGATCTCCCTCTCTCTCCTACACACCCTCACCTGAGCCTCACAGTTCTCATAAAAAGTCTTTACAGCATCATTTTAACTTACTACCTAATCCATACACTTGCAACATCTGCCACATTGCTCGCCCATCCACCCTATCATATGCCTTTTCTAAATCTATATAAGAAACCAAAACTTCCCTATCTTTATCTAAATTTTGTTCACTTACATGCTTCAAGGTAAACACTTGGTCTACGTATCTCCTACCCTATCTATCTTACCTCTAATTATTTCAGTAATAACACTTCCATACACTTTACATGGTGTACTCAGTAGGCTAATTCCCCTAGTTTATACATTCTCTGTTGTCCCCCTTCCCTTTATATAAAGGAACTATGCACTCTCTGCCAGTCCCTAGGTATCTTCCCCTCTTTCATACATTTTCTGAACACAAGTACCAAATGCATGTACTCCAAAACTATATCCCCACCTGCTTATAACAATTCTGTCATGATCCCACCTGTTCCAGCTTTACGCTCTTTCATTCTACCCGATGCTTCATGCATCTCCCACACACTTACATAAGAACATAAGAACATAAGAATGTAGGAACACTGCAGAAGGCCTACTGGCCCATACGAGGCAGGTCCTTATCAAAACGACATCTACCTAAAGCTACTCAAGAAATATCTCCCGTACCCCTTAACACCAATCAAACCCAGCCCCTCCCACTCATATATTTGTCCAGTCTCTTCTTAAAGCTACCCAAGGTCCTAACCTCTATCACCCCACTGGGAAGACTGTTCCACGCATCTACAACTCTGTTAGAAAACCAGTACTTACCTATGTCCTTTCTAAATCTAAATTTATCCAACTTAAATCCATTATTCCTGGTTCTTACCTGGTTCGACACCCTCAGTACTTTATTAATGTCTCCCTTGTTTATGCCCGTCATCCACTTATACACTTCAATGATATCTCCCCTCATTCTACGCCTCTCCAGAGAGTGGAGATTTAAGGCTTTAAGTCTATCTTCATACGGGAGGTTCCTTACACAGTAAATCATTTTAGTCATTCTTCTCTGTATGTTCTCTAATGAGTCTATGTCCATCTTGTAGTAAGGGGACCAAAACTGAGCAGCATAATCTAAATGAGGCCTCACTAGTGATGTATAGAGCTGTAAAATAACTTTTGGACTTGTGTTACTTATACTTCTTGAGATAAATCCAAGTAATCTGTTGGCCTTGTTGCGGACACTGAGGCACTGCTGTCTTGGCTTTAGATTTCTGCTTACCATGACTCCCAAGTCTTTTTCACATTCTGTATGACCAAGCTCTACTTCACCTAGATTATAGCTTCGAGGGTTATTTTCATTACCAAGGGCAAGTACCTTACACTTATCCACATTAAACTTCATCTGCCATTTCTCAGACCAAGACATTAATTTGTTCAAATCGTCCTGGAGTTCAATGATATCCTCCTCAGAGTGAATTATACGGCCTATCTTTGTATCATCAGCAAACTTACTCATGTCACTAGTAATCCCTTCATCAAGGTCATTAATGTAAATTATGAACAAGAGAGGGCCTAAAACTGATCCTTGTGGAACGCCACTAGTGACTAATCCCCATTCAGATTTCACTCCATTAATGGTAACTCTCTGCTTTCTATTGGTAAGCCATGCCTCAATCCATGCTAGAACTTTACCTCCTATACCATGAGCTGCCACTTTTCTTAAGAGTCTCTTGTGAGGTACTCTGTCGAAGGCTTTACTAAAATCCAAATAAACAATATCATATTCCTTATCACTGTCAACTGCCTCAAATGTTCTATTGAAGAACGTCAGTAAGTTTGTCAGGCAGGAACGACCTCTCGTGAATCCATGCTGAGATTCATTTATCAAGTTATGCTCTTCAAGGTGACTTCTGATAATGTCAGCTATAATTGATTCTAATAACTTGCCCACTATAGATGTCAGGCTTATTGGACGGTAATTTGAAGGAGTGGACTTATCCCCTGATTTGAATATAGGAACCACATTAGCCATCTTCCACATCTCTGGCACAACACTGGTAAGGATGGACGCATTGAATACACTCGTTAATGGCTGACTAAGCTCCATCTTGCATTCCTTAAGTACCCTTGAAAACAACTCATCGGGTCCCGGGGACTTATTTTGTTTCAGTTTGTCTATCTGTTTAATAACCATGTCCCTCGTGACAGTAATATTAGTTAACTTAAATTCATCAGGAACTAAATAATTGTTAATTACTGGAATCTCATTTACATCTTCCTGTGTAAAAACTGACAAAAAATAGTCATTAAATAAGGAACACATTTCCAGTTCATTATCCGTCAGCTGTCCATTCCCAGATTTCAGAGGTCCTACTTTTTCCTTCACCTTCGTCCTATACACTTGAAAGAACCCCTTTGGATTAGTCTTTGATTCATTAGCAACTCTAATTTCATAGTCACGTTTAGCCTTTCTGATCGCCTTTTTTACTTCTCTTTTAAGCTGAACATAATGGTCAGTAAGGTTAACCTCTCCTCTTCTGATGCGCCTATAAATTCCCCTTTTCTCCCCTAATAGATGCTTTAGCCTCCTGTTAACCCATTTGGGATCGTTATTATTAGACCTAATTTCTCTCTGGGGAATGTATATACTCTGGGCACTGTGTACATTATTAAGAAAACAATCATAAAAGCAGATCCCTTCATATTCATAAGTATGATTATCGTCAATAAAATCATTAGCTAGAAAACCCCAATCAAGATTAGACAGATGTTCCCTAAGTCCATTATAATCGGCAGAACGAAAATCGGGGATTTTTACTGTATTATCATTATTCTTGCATTCCCAATTAATGCTAAACTTGATGGATTTGTGATCACTTGCGCCAAGCTCTTCAGTGATCTCCAGATTATTCACGAGTGTTTCCTTATTTGACAAGACTAGGTCTAGCAAATTATTACCCCTGGTAGGTTCAGTTACACTCTGTTTCAGAAAACAGTCCTGAACTGTTTCCATGAAGTCACTGGACTCTAGATTACCTGTCAAAGAATTCCAGTCAATTTGGCTAAAGTTAAAGTCCCCTACTATGACTACGTTTGGCTCTTCTTCACTCCTGAAAGATGTTATACCTTCCTTGCCAATGCATGAAATCACTGCCTCCTTCTGTTCATCAATATTTAACTGTTCCTCAAAATATTCTCGCCATCTTCCCCATACATCCAACTCCCCATCTATTAACTCCCCTTTTCTGTTTTAACTGTCAAATCCACTTGTTCCCTAAGCTTTCTCAACTTATTAATCTCACTCCAAAGCTTTTTCTTATTCTCAGCAAAATTTGCTGGCAGCGTCTCACCCACACTATCATTAGCTCTCCTCTTAGCACCTCTCCCCTTCACCACTCTCTTCACATCTCTTTTACTCTCCATATACTCCACCCTTCTTATATCACTTTTGCTTAGTAAAAACCTCTCCTAAGCAAACTTCTTTTCCCTTATAACACCCATTACCTCATCATTCCACCAAACACTCATCTATTCCCCCGCACCACTCTCTTGTATCCACAAACTTTTGTCCCACATTCCACCACTCTTCAACCCCTGCATTACCTCTCTCTCACTAGCTCACCTTTCTCCCAATAGTTGCTTTTATCTCACCATAACTTCCTCTCTTTATAAACTTTCAACTCTCTTACTCGCTGATGTCGTTTTCCAACTTCCTCATCTGCCTTTAACTGTAGCTACAACTAAATAATGATCTGATAGATCTGTTGCCGTCTATAAACATGCACAGCCTGAAGTATACCTATCTACCTTTTATGCCTTTTATCGTAAACTATTGTCATTACGACCTATATAATATCTTGCATAGTTATTTATCCCTTTTTTTCTTAAAAATGTATTGCTTATTAACAAATCTCTTTCTATAGGAAGTTTAATTAAAGCTCCCATTATAATTTAGCCCCGGCGCCAGAAACTTACCTACTACTTCCTCCACTAGAGATTTTCCCATTTTACTATTTATGTCCCCCACCAGAATTATTCTTTCACTTGGTTCAAAACCCACCAAGCACTTACTGTCTTGCCAGAAAAGAACCGACTTCAATGTTCAGAATGCCTTGCAGATAACATCCTCCTCCTTTCCAGCAGAGTCAAGTCTCCATATCCAGGACTCAAGTCTTGCTAACTAGTTTCCCTGAATCCCTCCATAAGCGTTACTTTGTTGAAGCTTCAATACCACGTCAAATCTTAATAACCACTTTCCTCCATTCACTCCCGTATATCATAATCAAACATGCCTGTATGATGTCCAAGTTACTAGCCCTCAAAACTTCCTTTAGCCTCTCCCTCCAACTTCTCAAACGTCTATTTTCCCTCCTTCCCTGCACCCCAGATTAATATGTCCTCCTAATCCTTCTGCTTTTCTCCATCCTTTCTAAATATCCCAACTACCTCAATAATCCTCCCTCAACCCTCTAATATTTTGCTAACTCATTACTTCCTCCTGATCTCCAAACTCCGACTTACCTGCATAATATTCACGTCACACATTGCTTGCTAATTCAACATTTTTGCTGCTACCAACCTTCTCCTGGATGTAACATTTATAACGTGTTTTTCCTCACCCACACAACAGTGTTGGTACCACTGTTATCTGGTAGACTGCCCTTCTTGTGTCCATGGATAACGTTATTTGTCTCCACAGATGCCTCAATGCACCACCCATCTCACAGATGCCTCAATGCACCACCCACCTCACAGATGCCTCAATGCACCACCCACCTCACAGATGCCTCAATGCACCACCCACCTCACAGATGCCTCAATGCTCCACCCACCTCACAAATGCCTCAATGCACCACCCACCTCACAGATGCCTCTATGCACCACCCACCTCACAGATGCCTCAATGCACCACCCACCTCACAGATGCCTCAATGCACCACCCACCTCACAGATGCCTCAATGCACCACCCACCTCACAGATGCCTCAATGCACCACCCACCTCACAGATGCCTCAATGCACCACCCACCTCACAGATGCCTCAATGCACCACCCACCTCACAGATGCCTCAATGCACCACCCACCTCACAGATGCCTCAATGCACCACCCACCTCACAGATGCCTCAATGCGCCACCCACCTCACAAATGCCTCAATGCACCACCCACCTCACAGATGCCTATGCACCACCCACCTCACAGATGCCTCAATGCACCACCCACCTCACAGATGCCTCAATGCACCACCCACCTCACAGATGCCTCAATGCACCACCCACCTCACAGATGCCTCAATGCACCACCCACCTCACAGATGCCTCAATGCACCACCCACCTCACAGATGCCTCAATGCACCACCCACCTCACAGATGCCTCAATGCACCACCCACCTCACAGATGCCTCAATGCACCACCCACCTCACAGATGCCTCAATGCACCACCCACCTCACAGATGCCTCAATGCACCACCCACCTCACAGATGCCTCAATGCACCACCCTTCTCACAGATGCCTCAATGCACCACCCACCTCACAGATGCCTCAATGCACCACCCACCTCACAGATGCCTCAATGCACCACCCACTAACTGGTTCACTCCCAGATATCTGAATACATTTAATTCTTCTAAATTCTCTTTTTACAAATTGGTATCCAGCACCTCATTTAAGAAATAATTTAATTCTTATACGATATTAAGAATTATATTATTAATTATCTGAAAAATTATGAAATAAGAATTATTTGGATAATTATCTTGACATTTTTACCTATTAATTAAACAAATATTCCAGCAGCAATTAACATTGCAATTTGAACAGACTTTTACAGATATTTGAAAAATGTGAATAATTGTTTGATAATTTGTTTTAGAAGTTGATTATTTAATAAATTTGTCTATAATTTTATCAATTATTCGATCTTTATGTTAAGATTTTTTCCATAATAAGTTAAGTTTTTTTCTGAATTTGACACTGTTAAAAAATTTATTGATTATTAGATGAATTTGATTTCAGTAATCACTTGAATTATCAATAACAACTTGAATAATGAATAATCACTTAAATAATGAATAATCACTTAATGAATAATCACTTAAATAATGAATAATCACTTAAATAATGAATAATCACTTAATGAATAATCACTTAAATAATGAATAATCACTTAAATAATGAATAATCACTTAAATAATGAATAATCACTTAAATAATCAATAATCACTTAAATAATCAATAATCACTTAAATAATCAATAATCACTTAAATAATCAATAATCACTTAAATAATCAATAATCACTTAAATAATCAATAATCACTTAAATAATCAATAATCACTTAAATAATCAATAATCACTTAAATAATCAATAATCACTTAAATAATGAATAATCACTTAAATAATCAATAATCACTTAAATAATCAATAATCACTTAAATAATCAATAATCACTTGAATAATCAATAATCACTTGAATAATCAATAATGACTTAAAGTTTGTGTTACCTTGACAGGGTAACATCTATGAGCAATTTGCAAACGTCAAGCTACGATGTTGTGGAGATGGTGTTACCATCGTGTGACTGTGGCGCTACAGAAGGTCGTCAGCCACGACTCCTTAACCACCAGCTAATTACTCTCAGGTCGTTGGTGTCGTCGACTGTGGATGTAATCACCAGCATAACAGACCAGTCAACCACAGTCTCTATCACCTACAATGGTTGTGTTCCCCTGGATGCTGTCGTTACCACACCTTGTGTGCTCCTTTGAACTCTCCAGCCCCTGGATGCTGTCGTTACCACACCTTGTGTGCTCCTTTGAACTCTCCAGCCCCTGGATGTTGTCGTTACCACACCTTGTGTGCTCCTCTGAACTCTCCAGCCTCTGGATGCTGTCGTTACCACACCTTGTGTGCTCCTCTGAACTCTCCAGCCTCTGGATGTTGTCGTTACCACACACCTTGTGTGCTCCTCTGAACTCTCCAGCCTCTGGATGTTGTCGTTACCACACCTTGTGTGCTCCTCTGAACTCTCCAGCCTCTGGATGTTGTCGTTACCACACCTTGTGTGCTCCTCTGAACTCTCCAGCCTCTGGATGTTGTCGTTACCACACCTTGTGTGCTCCTCTGAACTCTCCAGCCTCTGGATGTTGTCGTTACCACACCTTGTGTGCTCCTCTGAACTCTCCAGCCTCTGGATGTTGTCGTTACCACACCTTTTGTGCTCCTCTGAATTCTCCAGCCTCTGGATGTTGTCGTTACCACACCTTGTGTGCTCCTCTGAACTCTCCAGCCTCTGGATGTTGTCGTTACCACACCTTGCGTGCTCCTCTGAACTCTCCAGCCCCTGGATGTTGTCGTTACCACACCATGTGTGCTCCTCTGAACTCTCCAGCCTCTGGATGTTGTCGTTACCACACCTTGTGTGCTCCTCTGAACTCTCCAGCCCCTGGATGTTGTCGTTACCACACCTTGTGTGCTCCTCTGAACTCTCCAGCCCCTGGATGTTGTCGTTACCACACCTTGTGTGCTCCTCTGAACTCTCCAGCCCCTGGATGTTGTCGTTACCACACCTTGTGTGCTCCTCTGAACTCTCCAGCCCCTGGATGTTGTCGTTACCACACCTTGTGTGCTCCTCTGAACTCTCCAGCCCCTGGATGTTGTCGTTACCACACCTTGTGTGCTCCTCTGAACTCTCCAGCCTCTGGATGTTGTCGTTACCACACCTTGTGTGCTCCTCTGAACTCTCCAGCCTCTGGATGTTGTCGTTACCACACCTTGTGTGCTCCTCTGAACTCTCCAGCCCCTGGATGTTGTCGTTACCACACCTTGTGTGCACCTCTGAGCTCTCCAGCCTCTGGATGTTGTCGTTACCACACCTTGTGTGCTCCTCTGAAGCTGGATGTTGTCGTTACCACACCTTGTGTGCACCTCTGAGCTCTCCAGCCTCTGGATGTTGTCGTTACCACACCTTGTGTGCTCCTCTGAACTCTCCAGCCTCTGGATGTTGTCGTTACCACACCTTGTGTGCTCCTCTGAACTCTCCAGCCTCTGGATGTTGTCGTTACCACACCTTGTGTGCTCCTCTGAACTCTCCAGCCCTTCAACTATCTTAGTCTCACTTCAAGAACCCTTCAAAAGAACATAATTCTGCTTGAAGGCCCAGTGACCTGTTAATATTAAAGTATTAATACGTAAGGGCTAAACCTGTACAGGTCGCAAAGCGTCTTGGGAATTGGAGGTATTCAGAGTTGGTGAGGAAGAGGAGCATATCTCCATTTCCCTGGATCAAGAGAAATACTTAATGGTGCCGTTATGCTTTATTTCTAAGTATTTTTTTTAATATTCATACAGTCAAAATTAAATGCATATATGCATCAATTCATCTATCCATTCATCCAGACATACATCTATGCATATGTACATACATTCACATACACATACACACACACACACACACACACACACACACACACACACACACACACACACACACACACACACACACACACACACACACACACACATGCTCACACTTCAAAAGTGGAGACTACAAGGCATGAGGTAATTCCTGTGTGAGGTGCAATGGGAAAGAGAACTAGAGGGAAAAACAGTAAATGAGATGATGGATCAAGTGACAACAAGTGTAGAAAGGTGAAAGAGTAGGGGCAATACAAACAATGGCAAGAATATAGTGACCTTATGGTTTTACCGAGGTGTAGAGAAGCCAAAGCAAAATGTGCTAGAGCATACAAAAATATAGAATGTAGTGGACTTAGGAAAACAAAGACTTGATCCGAAGAGCCAGAAACGAGTATGTACAGATAAAACAGGAAACTCAACGGCAATTTGAGAATAACATAGCATCGAAAACCAAATTTGACCCAGAGTTTTTATGTAGTCACATTAGAAGAACAACTGCCAGTGACCAAGTAATCAGGCTGAAGAGGGTTGGTGGGGAACTCATAAGAAATAACCAGGAAGTCTATGTAGAGCACAACACGAGATTTAGGGAGAATTTTCAGAGGAGACAGAAAGGCTCCCAGCAACCTGAAGCAGGAAGCTGCACCGGCAAATATAACCAGGGAGGAGAATGAACTTCTGTGTGACTTAGATATCGCGAAGGTGGTGGGACCAGACAATATCTCTCTGTGGGTCCTGAGATAGAGAGTGGTGGCACTGTGTGTGCCATTAGCAACAATCTTCAATAATTCTATCAAAACGTGGCAACTGCCAGAGGTGTGGAAGATACCAAATGTAGTCCCAATAAGATAAGATTAGATTTCGTTCGGATTTTTAACCCCGGAGGGTTAGCCACCCAGGATAACCCAAGAAAGTCAGTGCGTCATCGAGGACTAACTCATTTTCATTGTGGTCCTCAATCTTGTCCTCCAGGATGCGACCCACACCAGTCGATTAACACCCAGGTACCTATTTGCTGCTAGGTGAACAGGACAACAGGCGTAAGGAAACGTGTCGAAATATTTGCACCCTCCTGGAATCAAACCCGGGCCCTCCGTGTGTGAAGTGGGAGCTTCAGCCACCAGGCCACCTTAAGAAAGAAGACAGACAGGCATCAATAAACTAAAAACCAGTGTTTCTGACATCTATAGTATGTCAATTTATGGAGAAGATTATCAGGAGTTGTGTGGTTGTACACCTAGAAAGCAGTGTGTTCATACCTGACAGCCAGTACTGTGTCAGGGAAGGAAGCTCCTCTGTCACAAATATACTGGAGTTCTATGACAAGGTAACAGAGGTAAAACATGGCAGTACCACACAAAAGGCATTCAAAAGGAAGAGGAGCAGGAATAACAGGTAAAGTAATGCAATGAATTAGGAAATATCTGACAGGAAGGAAACAGAGTGACAGTCCGTGATGAGGTGTCGGAATGGATGCATGACGAGTGGGGTACCACAAGGATCAGTCATGTAGACAATGCTTTTTCTTTCGTAAGTGTATGACATGACAGACGCGATAAATTCAGAGATATCCTTGTTTGCAGACGACGTGAAAGTAATGAGAATACAAGGAGAATGCCTAAAGAGGATCTGGACAGGTCACAGACCTGGTCGGATAAATGGCTCTTGGAGTTAA
This sequence comes from Cherax quadricarinatus, assembly GCF_038502225.1. Taxonomy (NCBI): domain Eukaryota; kingdom Metazoa; phylum Arthropoda; class Malacostraca; order Decapoda; family Parastacidae; genus Cherax; species Cherax quadricarinatus. The sequence continues at coordinate 44,054 of NW_027195269.1, forward strand.
TTCAGCCAAGAGCAAAGATAAAGAAAACCGCAGATGGAGTACAGACTCAGATGGCTAAGGCTATGAACCTTACTCATGAAGGACCATGGGGTGAGGATCACGCAGAACAACCCCTGGGGGCACACATCAACAAAATAACTACTGAAACAAATAGACCTCTGGCAAATCAAAGAATAACTTTTTGACATCTAAGGAGTCATTCACGACACTGTACAACGTATACGTCAGACACATATTGGAGTCTGCAGCACAAGAATGGAACAAGCACCTGGTTAAGCACTTCAAGAAATTGGAGAAAGTGTAGAGGTTTCATCAAGACTAGTCCCTGAAGTAAGGGAAATGTCGTGTGAATAGCAGTTATAGGAACTTAACCTGACTACATTGGTAGACACAAGGACTAGGGATATGACAACGACGTATAAAATACTGAGAGGAATTGACAAGGTTGGCAGGGCCTTAATGTTTGAGAGATGGGACATAAGACAAGAGAGCAGACACAACTGGAAGTTAAATACTCAGGTGATTCATAGGGATGTTAGGAAATATTTCTCAAGCGTTTGAGTTGTCAGGATGTGGAACAATCTGGAGAGTGATATAGTGGAGGCAGGATCCATACATAGCTTCAAAAAGAGGTACGAGAGGGAGAGAGTGGACCTTGCGGCGGCTAACGAAGAGGCGGGACCAGGAGTTATGACTCGATTCTTGCAACCACATAAAGGCGAGTATATACACACAAACACACGAATACACATTCTCACACATTCACACACATTATATATATATATATATATATATATATATATATATATATATATATATATATTATACATTATATATATACATTACATATATACAAATTATTGATGCATCACTAGACACTAGTACATTGCTTTATAACATCAATTGTTTATTCTGTATTAAATAATAAGAGTGACTACTTGTGTTAATATCCTTGTTAATGTTAAACCACAGGTTGATGTTGCTGGTGGATATTGTTCAGTAGATGTTGCTGGTGGGTATTGTTCAGCAGATGTTGCTGGTGGATATTGTTCAGCAGATGTTGCTGGTGGATATTGTTCAGCAGATGTTGCTGGTGGATATTGTTCAGTAGATGTTGCTGGTGGATATTGTTCAGTAGATGTTGCTGGTGGGTATTGTTCAGTAGATGTTGCTGGTGGATATTGTTCAGTAGATGTTGCTGGTGGGTATTGTTCAGCAGATGTTGCTGGTGGATATTGTTCAGCAGATGTTGCTGGTGGATATTGTTCAGCAGATGTTGCTGGTGGATATTGTTCAGCAGATGTTGCTGGTGGATATTGTTCAGTAGATGTTGCTGGTGGATATTGTTCAGCAGATGTTGCTGGTGGATATTGTTCAGCAGATGTTGCTGGTGGATATTGTTCAGCAGATGTTGCTGGTGGATATTGTTCAGCAGATGTTGCTGGTGGATATTGTTCAGTAGATGTTGCTGGTGGATATTGTTCAGTAGATGTTGCTGGTGGATATTGTTTAGTAGATGTTGCTGGTGAATATTGTTCAGTAGATGTTGCTGGTGGATATTGTTCAGTAGATGTTGCTCAGATATGGTAAACATGAGGAAATTAAATCTTCATCAGAGTACAAAACAAATTCTGGCCACAAAATAGAGCGAAACACCAACGTCAAAGACCTGGGAGTGATCATGTCGGAGGATCTCACCTTCAAGGACCATAACATTGTATCAATCGCATCTGCTAGAAAAATGACAGGATGGATAATGAGAACCTTCAAAACTAGGGAGGCCAAGCCCATGATGACACTCTTCAGGTCACTTGTTCTATCTAGGCTGGAATATTGCTGCACACTAACAGCACCTTTCAAGGCAGGTGAAATTGCCAAACTAGAAAATGTACAGAGAACTTTCACGGCGCGCATAACTGAGATAAAACATCTCAATTACTGGGAGCGCTTGAGGTTCCTAAACCTGTATTCCCTGGAACGCAGGAGGGAGAGATACATGATTATATACACCTGGAAAATCCTAGAGGGACTAGTACCGAACTTGCACACGAAAATCACTCACTACGAAAGCAAAAGACTTGGCAGACGATGCACCATCCCCCCAATGAAAAGCAGGGGTGTCACTAGCACGTTAAGAGACCATACAATAAGTGTCAGGGGCCCGAGACTGTTCAACTGCCTCCCAGCACACATAAGGGGGATTACCAACAGACCCCTGGCAGTCTTCAAGCTGGCACTGGACAAGCACCTAAAGTCAGTTCCTGATCAGCCGGGCTGTGGCTCGTACGTAGGTTTGCGTGCAGCCAGCAGCAACAGCCTGGTTGATCAGGCTCTGATCCACCAGGAGGCCTGGTCACAGACCGGGCCGCGGGGGCGTTGACCCCCGGAACTCTCTCCAGGTAAACTCCAGGTGGATATTGTTCAGTAGATGTTGCTGGTGGATATTGTTCAGCAGATGTTGCTGGTGGATATTGTTCAGCAGATGTTATTGGTGGATATTGTTCAGTAGATGTTGCTGGTGGATATTGTTCAGCAGATGTTGCTGGTGGATATTGTTCAGCAGATGTTGCTGGTGGATATTGTTCAGTAGATGTTACTGGTGAATATTGTTCAGTAGATGTTGCTGGTGGATATTGTTCAGCAGATGTTGCTGGTGGATATTGTTCAGCAGATGTTGCTGGTGGATATTGTTCAGCAGATGTTATTGGTGGATATTGTTCAGTAGATGTTGCTGGTGGATATTGTTCAGCAGATGTTGCTGGTGGATATTGTTCAGCAGACGTTGCTGGTGGATATTGTTCAACAGATGTTGCTGGTGGATATTGTTCAGTAGATGTTGCTGGTGAATATTGTTCAGTAGATCTTGCTGGTGGATATTGTTCAGTAGATGTTGCTGGTGGATATTGTTCAGTAGATGTTGCTGGTGGATATTGTTCACATGTTGCTGGTGGATATTGTTCAGCAGATGTTATTGGTGGATATTGTTCAGTAGATGTTGCTGGTGGATATTGTTCAGCAGATGTTGCTGGTGGATATTGTTCAGCAGACGTTGCTGGTGGATATTGTTCAACAGATGTTGCTGGTGGATATTGTTCAGTAGATGTTGCTGGTGGATATTGTTCAGTAGATGTTGCTGGTGAATATTGTTCAGTAGATCTTGCTGGTGGATATTGTTCAGTAGATCTTGCTGGTGGATATTGTTCAGTAGATGTTGCTGGTGGATATTGTTCACATGTTGCTGGTGGGTATTGTTCAGCAGATGTTGCTGGTGGATATTGTTCAGCAGATGCTGCTGGTGGATATTGTTCAGCAGATGCTGCTGGTGGATATTGTTCAGCAGATGCTGCTGGTGGATATTGTTCAGCAGATGCTGCTGGTGGATATTGTTCAGCAGATGCTGCTGGTGGATATTGTTCAGCAGATGTTGCTGGTGGATATTGTTCAGTAGATGTTGCTGGTGGATATTGTTCAGTAGATGTTGCTGGTGGATATTGTTCAGTAGATGTTGCTGGTGGATATTGTTCAGTAGATGTTGCTGGTGGATATTGTTCAGCAGATGTTGCTGGTGGATATTGTTCAGTAGATGTTGCTGGTGGATATTGTTCAGTAGATGTTGCTGGTGGATATTGTTCAGCAGATGTTGCTGGTGGATATTGTTCAGCAGATGTTGCTGGTGGATATTGTTCAGTAGATGTTGCTGGTGGGTATTGTTCAGCAGATGTTGATGGTGGATATTGTTCAGTAGATGTTGCTGGTGGATATTGTTCAGTAGATGTTGCTGGTGGATATTGTTCAGCAGATGTTGCTGGTGGATATTGTTCAGCAGATGTTGCTGGTGGATATTGTTCAGTATTGGTCAGATGTAGTACACACAGACTGCAAAAGCTGTCGACAAGTGTGACCATGGTGTAATAACACACAAAATGCGGGATAAAGGAATAACAGGAAAAGTTGGTAGATGGATCTACTACTTCCTAACAAATAGAACACAAAGAGTAATAGTAAACAGAGTAAAGTTCCAGACAACCATGGTGGAAAGCTCTGTTCCACAAGGCACAGTACTCACTCCCATTCTATTCCTCATCCTCATTTCTGACAGAGATGTAAGCCATAGCTCCGTGTCTTCCTTCGCGGATGACACCCGGATCACCATGGCAGTGACCTCCATCGAAGACATTGCGAGACTCCAAGCGGACATCAACCAAATCTTCGACTTGACCACTCAAAACAATATGAAGTTCAACGAGGAGGAATTTCAACTACTCAGATATGGAAAACTTGAAGAAATTAAAAATGTGTCAGGGTATACCACAAATTCTAACCATACAATAGAGCGGAAAAGTAATGTGAAGGACCTGGGAGAGATGTCAGAAAATCTCGCCTTCAAAGACCACAACAATGTATCTACCTCATCTGCTAGGAAAATGATAGGATGGATAAGGAGAACCTTCAAAATTAGGGACGCCAAGCCCATGATCATTCTCTTCAAATCGCTTGTGCTCTCTAGGCTGGAATACTGCTGTACATTAACGGCCACCTTCAAGGCTGACAACATTGCAGACCTGGAGAGTGTACAAAGAACTTTCACGGCACACATAAGCGCTATAAGGCACCTAAACAACTGGGAACGGTTGAAGGTCCTTGATTTGTATTCCCTGGAACGCAGGCGAGAGAGATACATGATAATATACACTTGGAAGGTCCTGGAGGGATTGGTACCAAACCTGCACACGAAAATCACTCCATATGAAAGCAAATCACTCGGCAGGAGATGCAACATTCCTCCGATGAAAACCAGGGACGCCACGAGTACACTGAGAGACAACACAGTAAGTGTCAGGGGCCCAAGACTGTTCAGTTGCCTCCAAGCATACATAAGGGGGATTACCAATAGACCCCTGGCTGTCTTCAAGAAGGCACTGGACAGGCACCTAAAGTCAGTACCTGACCCACCGGGTTGTGGTTCTTACGTCAGCTTCCGTGCGGCCAGCAGTAACAGACTGGTTGATCAGACCATGATCCACCATGAGGTCTGGTCTCAGACCGGGCCGCGGGGGCGTTGACCCCCGAAATACACTCCAGGTAAACTACAGGTATGTATGGTGAGTGGATGTATGTATGGTGAATGCATATATGGTGAGTATGCATGGCGAGTGCGCATATGGTGAGTATGTATGGTGAGTGTGAATATGCATGGTGATTGTATGCATGGTGAGTGCATGTATGGTGAGTATGTATGGTGTGTTGTATTGTCAGTGTGTTGTACGTTGAGTGTAATGTATGGTATGTATGGTAAGTGCATGTATGGTGAGTGTATGCATGGTGAGTGCATGAATGGTGAGTATGTATGGGAAGTGTATGTATGGTGAGTACTGTATGGCGAGTGTATGTATCGTGAGTGTATTGTATGTTGAGTGTATTGTACGGTGAGTGTATTGTATGATGTGTTGTATGGTGAGCGTATTGTACGGTGAGTGTTGTATAGTGAGTGTATTGTATGATGAGTGTAATGTATGGTGAGTGCAATGTATAGTGAGTGTAATGTAGGGTGAGTGCAATGTATGGTGGGTGCAATGTATAGTGAGTGCAATGTATGGTGAGTGTATTGTACGGTGAGTGTATTGTATGGTGAGTATAATGTATGTTGAGTGTATTGTATGGTGAGTATATTGAATGGTGAGTGTATTGAATGGTGAGTATATTGAATGGTGAGTATATTGTATGGTGAGTATATTGTATGGTGAGTGTATTGTATGGTGAGTATATTGAATGGTGAGTGTATTGTATGGTGAGTGTATTGTATGGTGAGTATATTGTATGGTGAGTATATTGTATGGTGAGTATATTGTATGGTGAGTATATTGAATGGTGAGTGTATTGTATGGTGAGTGTATTGTATGGTGAGTGTATTGTATGGTGATTATTGTATGGTGATTATTGTATGGTGAGTGTGTTGTATGGTGTGTTTGGTGAGTGTTGTATTGTGTGTTGTATGGTGAGTGTATTGTATGGTGAGTATTCTATGGTGAGTGTATTGTATGGTGAGTATATTGTATGGTGAGTGTATTGTATGGTGAGTATTGTATGGTGAGTGTATTGTATGGTGAGTGTATTGTATGGTGAGTATTGTATGGTGAGTGTATTGAATGGTGAGTATTGTATGGTGAGTGTATTGTACGGTGAGTGTATTGAATGGTGAGTGTATTGAATGGTGAGTGTATTGTATGGTGATTATTGTATGGTGAGTGTGTTGTATGGTGTGTTTGGTGAGTGTTGTATTGTGTGTTGTATGGTGAGTGTATTGCATGGTGAGTGTATTGTATGGTGAGTATATTGTATGGTGAGTATACTGAATGGTGAGTATATTGAATGGTGAGTGTATTGTATGGTGAGTGTATTGTATGGTGAGTGTATTGTATGGTGATTATTGTATGGTGAGTGTGTTGTATGGTGTGTTTGGTGAGTGTTGTATTGTGTTGTATGGTGAGTGTATTGTATGGTGAGTATATTGAATGGTGAGTGCATTGTATGGTGAGTATTGTATGGTGAGTGTATTGTATGGTGAGTATATTGTATGGTGAGTGTATTGTATGGTGAGTGTATTGTACGGTGAGTGTATTGTACGGTGAGTATATTGAATGGTGAGTGTATTGTATGGTGAGTGTATTGTATTGTGAGTGTATTGTATTGTGAGCGTATTGTATTGTGAGCGTATTGTATGGTGAGTGTATTGTACGGTGTGTTATATGGTATGTTGTATGGTGAGTTGTATGGAGAGTGTTGTATGGTGAGTGTACTGTACAGTGTGTTGTATGGTGAGTGTGTTGTATGGTGAGTATTGTACGGTGTGTTGTACGGTGTGTTGTATGGTGTGTTGTATGGTGAGTGTTGTATGTTGTATGGGGACTGTTGTATGGTGTGTTGTATTGTGTGTTGTATTGTGAATGTTGTATGGTGACTGTTGTATGGTGAGTGTGCTGTATGGTGAGTGTTGTATGGTGAGTGTTGTATGGTGAGTGTGCTGTATGGTGAGTGTTGTATGGTGAGTGCTGTATGGTGAGTGCTGTATGGTGAGTGTGTTGTATGGTGAGTGTTGTATGGTGAGTGTGTTGTATGGTGAGTGTTGTATGGTGAGTGTTGTATGGTGAGTGTTGTATGGTGAGTGTTGTATGGAGAGTGTTGTATGGTGAGTGTTGTATGGTGAGTGTTGTATGGTGAGTGTGCTGTATGGTGTGATGTATGGTGAGTGTTGTATGGTGAGTGTGTTGTATGGTGAGTGTGCTGTATGGTGTGATGTATGGTGAGTGTTGTATGGAGAGTGTTGTATGGTGAGTGTTGTATGGTGAGTGCTGTATGGTGAGTGTTGTATGGTGAGTGTTGTATGGTGAGTGTGTTGTATGGTGAGTGTGCTGTATGGTGTGATGTATGGTGAGTGTTGTATGGTGAGTGTTGTATGGTGAGTGTTGTATGGTGAGTGTTGTATGGTGAGTGTGTTGTATGGTGAGTGTGCTGTATGGTGTGATGTATGGTGAGTGTTGTATGGAGTGTTGTATGGTGAGTGTTGTATGGTGAGTGCTGTATGGTGAGTGTTGTATGGTGAGTGTTGTATGGAGAGTGTTGTATGGTGAGTGTTGTATGGCGAGTGTTTCCACAATATAAAGTCATGTTTTAAATGTATGAACATTTATATAAGCTAAGTTTCGCTCACCAAAACGTTCATTAAGATTCACTAAGCCTCAGTGTTGTGGGCAGTGTTGTGGACAGTGTTGTGGGCAGTGTTGTGGACAGTGTTGTGGGCAGTGTTGTGGGCAGTGTTGTGGACAGTGTTGTGGACAGTGTTGTGGGCAGTGTTGTGGACAGTGTTGTGGGCAGTGTTGTGGGCAGTGTTGTGGACAGTGTTGTGGGCAGTGTTGTGGACAGTGTTGTGGGCAGTGTTGTGGGCAGTGTTGTGGGCAGTGTTGTGGGCAGTGTTGTGGGCAGTGTTGTGGACAGTGTTGTGGGCAGTGTTGTGGGCAGTGTTGTGGGCAGTGTTGTGGACAGTGTTGTGGACAGTGTTGTGGACAGTGTTGTGGACAGTGTTGTGGGCAGTGTTGTGGGCAGTGTTGTGGGCAGTGTTGTGGACAGTGTTGTGGGCAGTGTTGTGGGCAGTGTTGTGGGCAGTGTTGTGGACAGTGTTGTGGACAGTGTTGTGGGCAGTGTTGTGGACAGTGTTGTGGGCAGTGTTGTAGACAGTGTTGTGGGCAGTGTTGTGGGCAGTGTTGTGGACAGTGTTGTGGACAGTGTTGTGGGCAGTGTTGTAGACAGTGTTGTGGACAGTGTTGTGGACAGTGTTGTGGGCAGTGTTGTGGGCAGTGTTGTGGGCAGTGTTGTGGGCAGTGTTGTGGGCAGTGTTGTGGGCAGTGTTGTGGGCAGTGTTGTGGACAGTGTTGTGGACAGTGTTGTGGACAGTGTTGTGGGCAGTGTTGTGGGCAGTGTTGTGGACAGTGTTGTGGACAGTGTTGTGGGCAGTGTTGTGGGCAGTGTTGTGGGCAGTGTTGTGGACAGTGTTGTGGGCAGTGTTGTGGGCAGTGTTGTGGACAGTGTTGTGGACAGTGTTGTGGACAGTGTTGTGGACAGTGTTGTGGGCAGTGTTGTGGGCAGTGTTGTGGACAGTGTTGTGGGCAGTGTTGTGGACAGTGTTGTGGGCAGTGTTGTAGACAGTGTTGTGGGCAGTGTTGTAGACAGTGTTGTGGACAGTGTTGTAGACAGTGTTGTGGGCAGTGTTGTGGGCAGTGTTGTGGGCAGTGTTGTGGGCAGTGTTGTGGGCAGTGTTGTGGACAGTGTTGTGGGCAGTGTTGTGGGCAGTGTTGTGGGCAGTGTTGTGGGCAGTGTTGTGGGCAGTGTTGTGGGCAGTGTTGTGGGCAGTGTTGTGGGCAGTGTTGTGGGCAGTGTTGTGGGCAGTGTTGTGGGCAGTGTTGTGGGCAGTGTTGTGGGCAGTGTTGTGGGCAGTGCTGTGGGCAGTGTTGTGGGCAGTGTTGTAAGCAGTGCTGTGGGCAGTGCTGTAAGCAGTGCTGTGGGCAGTGCTGTAAGCAGTGCTGTGGGCAGTGCTGTAAGCAGTGCTGTGGGCAGTGCTGTGGTCAGTGCTGTAAGCAGTGTTGTGGGCAGTGCTGTAAGCAGTGTTGTGGGCAGTGCTGTAAGCAGTGTTGTGGGCAGTGCTGTAAGCAGTGCTGTGGGCAGTGCTGTGGTCAGTGCTGTAAGCAGTGTTGTGGGCAGTGTTGTGGACAGTGTTGTGGACAGTGTTGTGGGCAGTGTTGTGGGCAGTGTTGTGGGCAGTGTTGTGGGCAGTGTTGTGGGCAGTGTTGTGGGCAGTGCTGTGGGCAGTGTTGTGGGCAGTGTTGTGGGCAGTGCTGTAAGCAGTGCTGTGGGCAGTGCTGTGGTCAGTGCTGTAAGCAGTGTTGTGGGCAGTGTTGTGGACAGTGTTGTGGGCAGTGCTGTGGGCAGTGTTGTGGGCAGTGTTGTGGGCAGTGCTGTGGGCAGTGCTGTGGTCAGTGCTGTAAGCAGTGTTGTGGGCAGTGCTGTGGTCAGTGCTGTAAGCAGTGCTGTGGGCAGTGCTGTAAGCAGTGTTGTGGGCAGTGCTGTGGGCAGTGTTGTGGGCAGTGTTGTGGGCAGTGCTGTGGGCAGTGCTGTGGTCAGTGCTGTAAGCAGTGTTGTGGTCAGTGCTGTAAGCAGTGTTGTGGGCAGTGTTACGGGCAGTTTTGTGGACAGTGTTGTGAGCAGTGTTGTGGGCAGTGTTGTGGGCAGTGTTGTGGGCAGTGCTGTGGACAGTGTTGTGGACAGTGTTGTGGACAGTGTTGTTTACCTGGAGAGAGTTCCGGGGGTCAACGCCCCCGCGGCCCGGTCTGAGACCAGGCCTCCTGGTGTTGTGGACAGTGTTGTGGACAGTGTTGTGGACAGTGTTGTGGACAGTGTTGTGGACAGTGTTGTGGACAGTGTTGTGGACAGTGTTACGGGCAGTTTTGTGGACAGTGTTGTGAGCAGTGTTGTGGGCAGTGTTGTGGGCAGTGCTGTGGACAGTGTTGTGGACAGTGTTGTGGACAGTGTTGTGGACAGTGTTGTGGACAGTGTTGTGGACAGTGTTGTGGGCAGTGTTGTGGGCAGTGTTGTGGGCAGTGTTGTGGGCAGTGTTGTGGGCAGTGTTGTGGGCAGTGCTGTGGACAGTGTTGTGGACAGTGTTGTGGGCAGTGCTGTGGACAGTGCTGTGGACAGTGTTGTGGACAGTGTTGTGGGCAGTGTTGTGGGCAGTGTTGTGGGCAGTGTTGTGGGCAGTGTTGTGGGCAGTGTTGTGGGCAGTGTTGTGGGCAGTGTTGTGGACAGTGTTGTGGACAGTGTTGTGGACAGTGTTGTGGACAGTGTTGTGGGCAGTGTTGTGGACAGTGTTGTGGACAGTGTTGTGGACAGTGTTGTGGACAGTGTTGTGGACAGTGTTGTGGACAGTGTTGTGGACAGTGTTGTGGACAGTGTTGTGGGCAGTGTTGTGGGCAGTGTTGTGGGCAGTGTTGTGGGCAGTGTTGTGGGCAGTGTTGTGGGCAGGCCCGGACTGCCCATCTGGTAACTAGCAAATGCTAGATGGATCACTGCTCATATGGAGCGATTCACTTAATGAATTTAAAAAAAAAAAATGTGCAGGTGGAAATAAAGACGTAGAATTGTGTATGACAGAGGTTGTGTGTGTTCTGACTGATTATGTTAGTAACCAACACAGTTTTGGTATTCATCCCAGAAATCTGCCATCATATTTCTGTCTAGCTGAATTCTTACCTCTAGTTTATATATGGGGCAGTGTGTGTTGTGAGCCACTTATGTAGAATCTAGTGGGGTGGAGGATGAGGCAAGATCCTTCGCGCTCACCTGTAATATAGTACAAGGAATGCGTATTCAATGATACTGTTACTAGGTATTAATTCATAAAGTGTGGGAGCAGCTAGTACATGGGTAGGGATCCCTGAGATACCTGAGATACTTGTATTTGAGTCATGAGCAACCACCTGGTATAGCAGTGAGATAGCCGTTTATTGCTATGAAGTGTTATCTAATTCGTGGTGCAATGTGTTATCGGATGTTAGAGTACCTCACTGTACAAGGACTCTCATATGATACATCGGCTTAACACTAGGCTGTTAGTAAATCGGCAGTTTGGTAGAATTCGTGCACTCGCCCGTTCACCAGCTATAGTTTTGTGTGACTGGTTGGGTAGGCAGGAGCCGGTCGCTCCCCAAGGCAGGGGGCACTCATGGCAGGCTGGAACAAGTGCCCACTGCTCACAATTGTTTAGGTAATGAGAGGTAATACATTAGCCTATGGGGGCTTCATTACTGGATTAGACTCATAAATTAAGAGTGTATCAAGAAATATTTCACCTCTCGTAGACAAAGATGGGTCTGCTCGTTCCCCCCCCCCCCTTCCTTTCCCCCCATTTAGGGAGGTTCGGGAAATCAAAAGCTGTGGCACCCGTGACACATTGTTGAACTATCTTGGCAGTCTTGTGGTGTCGCACGGTGACTGCTGGGGTCTCTGTCAAGGGCAGTAAACTATCAGTGGTCCTGGCACATACTGGGCCAGTGGCCTTGTTCACGTAGCAACGTTTCCCCCATGACATAGGGTAGTGTGTATGGTGTGCATCATAGGAACTGACTTGCCTTCCGTGTCTGAGTGAATGGGTCAGTGAGTCAGGGTTGTGCTAAGGTGTTACAAAAAACGCGATTCTAAAAGCTTAGAGATCTCCAGTGAATACTAGAAAGGACTGCCCTTCTAGCATCCAGCCTGTTACTGGGTTTTCGTAACAAGTAGTCAGTATCCTTGTCCAATTATCCATTAGAAATCAGTAATATTCAATAGAGCTTCAGGATTACAACTGGTAGGCTACTAACTAGAGAAATTAAAATTTAATAAATTTATTAAGTCTAGAGGTATATTATCAAATTAAATTAATCACAGCAATCAAAATAAAATCAATCTCTCGAGTTCAATATTATTGTGCTGAAAGCACATATCACATTTATAATTCTTAAGTACCGTCTGGTACATTAACATTTAATAAGATATTACAAATATGTACAAGTAAGTTTGTGTATGCGTGTAAGTGCTCTAAGTAGTTCACTATGTCTCACGACTCGACTAGACTTAAACAAGTGACTGACAAAGTCCTCAAAGAAAATAACTTCTTGACCGACTGGCAACCAGAACAGTCAGCTTGAACAATGAAAAGAATGCTAAGCCCAATAGCCATATAACAAGCGACTGCGACACAATCAGGATCAAGGAGATAATATAACGACACTAAGTAGGGACCATAAGCAGATCCTCCACAAAAGTTACAAAACTCCCATACTACTAAATCTAAGTTCAGCATAGGAAATACCCTGACTGTGACAATACACAGAAACCAGTACAAAATTAGGTCAGAAGCTATAGCTCGGGACCTGAGATGTTCAGAGTGTCTAAGTGACACACAACCTCAGTACAACGTCGAAAATCACTAAGTCTATACAATGTTCTGTGAACAGAGTTCTACAGAACTAACAAGAATAATGAGACAGACAATCTGTCCAACCACCAAGCGAGTCTCGAGCAGACTGAATACTTCACGAGAGGTGAGGACCCCCCCCCCTCGATCACGTGATAGCCCCGTGGACAGCACAGCTCAGAAGCCGGCAGTATAACGAGCGACAAGCGATAATTACAGTAGTTTGACAATCAAGACTTGAACTGAGCACATATTATGTACATCCTAACAACATAAGTCAAATAACAATATAACAGTCAAATAATAATATAAAGTCATACATTTATGATTTAGCTATTATCGCAAATATAAGCAATATAAAATTAAATGAAAAAGGTAATATACATTATATATACATAATAATGATTGTAACCCATTCAGGGGTTGCAACATAAGGACTTTTGTTAGAATGCCGACATGGAAAACTATGCCTTAATTAATTGTGTGCCGACAGTCTGGGTGCTCTGAGGTATCCAGTTAGACTGATGTATTAGGCGCAGTGTGCCACCGACTGCATCGTACTCGCCTAGTTATGGTTGCAGGGGTCGATTCACAGCTCCTGGCCCAGGTTGACGCTAGTAGGTGCACATCATGAATAATCAGCTTCATCAACCAATGGTGTTTGGGTATTAAAATAGTAGGTACTGTGCTTCCTGGTAGGGAGGAATTCTCTATTCCTCTGCACCGCAGTATATTATCTGCATCTCAGTAAAGCCTCACTGACCAGATTAAGTCTAGTTTCTTTACTGACTGACTAACTCTTCAGGAAATCATAGTCAGCTGAGAAATCTTCTCGGTGTATTTGTTTCACAGAATATTTCATGGGATCAAAGAACTTTCCCCGTACTTGTAGAGATGTGTAGACACGAGAGGTGGCTGTCAAGAAATTGTCTAGTTTACCAGGAGTATACCTAGAGAGGATTTCGGGGGTCAACGCCCCCGCGGCCCGGTCTGTGACCAGGCCTCAAGGTGGATCAGGGCCTGATCAACCAGGCTGTTACTGTTGGCCACACGCAACCCGATGAACGAATCACAGCCCGGCTGGCAGGTGCTGACTTTAGGTGCCTGTCCAGTGCCTTCTTGACGACAGCCAGGGGTCTATTGGTAATCCCTCTTATGAATGCTGGGAGGCTGTTGAACAATCCTGGGCCCCTGACACTTGTGTGCTCAGTGTATTAGTGGCACCCCTGCTTTTCATTTGGGGAATGTTGCATCGTCTGCCGAGTCTTTTGCTTTCATAGGGAGTGATTTTCATGTGCAAGTTTGGTACTAATCCCTCTAGGATTTTCCAAGTGTATATAATCGTGTATCTCTCCCTCCTGCATTCTAGGGAGTACAGGTTGAGGAACTTCAAGTGTTCCCAGTAACTGAGGTGTTTTATCGCAGTTATGTGTGCCGTGAAGGTTCTCTGTACATTTTCTTGATCAGCAATATCACCTGCCTTGAAAGATGCTCTTAGTGTGCAGCAATATTCCAGTCTAGATATAACAAGCGACCTGAAGAGTGAGGAGTTTACCTGGAATTTACCTGGAGAGAGTTCCAGGGTCAACGCCCCCGTGGCCTGGTCTGTGACCCGGCCACATCCATCAGTGCATAACTCAGGCTCAACAGCTGTGTTCAAGCAGACTGTCTGCTGGCATGAGGTGGTGTTGCTGTGGTGGTCTGTCACCCCAGGCAGTAACCCGACACTGTACCGACCAGTTGGGTGTGTGGTAGTGGCAGGGCAGTGGCAGGCAGAAATTTTCGTCACTAGTACACTTTCGATAGTGTCACTGTCTTCGCGGTCACTTCCCTCATTCTTGGAGGTCATTCACTGCTGGCATTCCCTGCACAAATTTGCTGTAGAGGTCACTACCAATTAATAGGTCAATTGTCCTGACCATGTCTGACTTGAAATCGAAGTCGGCAAGTCCTACAGTGGCTTAATTTAATGTAGCAACGACCTCCTGCAAGCCTCTCATTTGTATACTGTGGAAACTTATTCAGTCCTATAGTTCCACAAGGCAGATACGTCGTATGAAGGCCCTATATGCCACGGAAAGGCCGTCTGATTTCTGCTGGCCCTCACATCCGCCCCAAAACATATACATACACCCGGGTTGGCAAAGGTGGTTGGAAGGTACATTTTAATTGATAGATTTACCCTTCGAGGAAGAGGAAGGTAGTTTACACTGTTAGAGAACTAATATTAGGACTATTGAGGCAACTGTAGATAATAATGTAGACCTAAGACCTTAACATAGGTAGTAATAGGCCGGTAATGTAGGCAAACACTAGGTTATATTAGCCAGGGAGAACTGGCAGCCCAAGCTTGGACGCTGGGGCATGGGGTTTTGAGACCGCAGTGCCACTTTCTAAGACCAGACACCATCGGAACAACAAATGCTGTGAACAGCAGGGCGGTGCCCCCACGTGTCTTCACATACTAGACAGGGGGAAATCTGGTGGAGGCACCTCGAAGTACCGTAGATGACCTCCTCCGTCAGGCCCATACAGTAAAATGAGATCTCCCTTTCTTTCTCAGTATTCTTGCCAGTTTCTGGGGGAAATTGCGAGCGAGTTAAGCTGTGGGCCTTTGTGCAGGCGGGCAGCCCATGACCAGTACGTGCCAGTGTCTCCTCGTTAGGCTTAGATGCTAGTGTCACTTTCTGCATAGTTATACTAGGGGATACACACCCCCTTGGAAACGGGAATTTCTGAGGTGCAGGCAGGTCACTAATACCGACTGAATATTTTAGGAATTAAGGCTCCCGGTTGCACGTGGTTCTGAGGGAAAGTCCAGAGGGGCTAAAGCGTAGGGAGGTTGAAGACCGGGATATATTCTTCAACACCAAGTAAGTTAGCCCTTTATACATGCATGCTGGCAAGATTTCTTGCAACATCAGTCATTTATGGAAATCTGTCCTATAAGCCACTTGTGAGGCTGAGGTACCGTCCTCAGAGCTCGGTGTCGACAGAGCTTGCTAGGGTAGGCAACTCACATGGAGGCAGTCCAGACAAATTTTCACATATACTATCAGGGAGCTGTTCTGCTACTAATGCTCTGATGATCATTTGTAACTGACCTCCCAGAGGAACTGTCACGCTGGCTAGAACATACAAATGTTAGCCATGGCCCGGGAAAAAATTCAGTGAGATCTAAGGACAGGTTGTCATACGTTGTCACACCAAGTTTTAGTAATGTATTTCGACGAACAAAGGACCTTTGTGCTCCCTGGTATGATAACGCAATCCCTTCTGTTCCCAGAAGTTTATTCAGTAACATAAGTCGTGTTACAGGTAATGCTGCTTGACTGAGGGTGTTGTATAGTCCTTGTGGCTTAGCACTTCTTTTTGATTATAATAATAATTGACTGAGGGTAGTCAGCACTGTCATCGCTAGTGTCACCCCACCCCTCTGGTTGACAGTTCTCAGCTGTGGCCTGCTTCTTTTCATTTTCTATGCGAGTGTGGAAGAAGGGCAAACTCTAGTATTGTAGTCACCCCTACATTTCCAGCATGTTAAATGTCGGGGATCGCAATCATCTCCAAGGTGATCACCCAAGCATTTGTAGCAGTCTCTCAGCTCCCAAACCCTCTGTTTCTGGGATGGCACTGTCATGAACTTATCACAGAATGAAGCTCAGTGTTTGCTGTAACATAATAGACATTTGGGAATACGTGGAGTGGAAACAGGTGGAGTGAGCTTCCTCCACCTACATTTCGTCCGCCCCATTCCCTTGTCACTGTGTGGCAACTGAGAACACACCCACTGTCCTACTGTCGTTTTTGTAGTATTTTCTGACATGTGTCATCATAGCTGGTGGCGCCTTGGGTGAGAACCTGTCAGGGGGTAGCTTAACATGCTTAGTTTTAGTTTACATGTTAGTTTGCATACAGGCTACAGTAACCTGTAGCGCTTCACTAATCTCAGCACAAGTGAATCTATGCTTGGCAAAAAAAAAGGTTGAAGTGTTCTAGAGTCTTCTCTGACAGTTTCGTCTGTACGTTGGATTTCAAAACCACGTTTTCGAAAAAAGCCAGTGGAGGGAGCAGTTAGGACTTTAAACTAGGAATAGTTAGTGGTATGGGTTTTGGCAAGAAAACAGTGAAGTCCCAGTGTAGTAATATTACGAGTTCTAGGGGAACTAGTAATAATAAGAACGAGGTAGATATTGAAAAGCCAGGGACCTTGGGTGATAAGGACAGTAATAGGTTTAGTAGAAAAATAGAAATGAGCAGGAAGGGTAAAGAGAAAGGAGAGTCTTTCAATGTTTATTATGCTAATTGCCGTAGTGCTAGGAATAAGATGGACGAGTTGAGATTAGTTGCTAGTGCAGGTAACATTGATGTATTTGCCTTAACTGAGACGTGGTTTAATTCAAAAAGTCGGGACATGCGTGCGGAATGTCATATTCAGGGTTTTAAATTGTTCCAAGAAGATAGAAGTATTGGGAAGGGGGGTGGGGTGGCATTGTATGTCCGAGATCGCTTGAACTGTTGCATAAAAATGGGTATTAAGTCTGAAGTAACACATACAGTCTGTTTGGATAGAATTTTCAGAGGGGCATGAAAAACTGATTTTAGGAGTGATATACCGTCCCCCAAACTTAGATAGGGACCAAGGGAAACTACTATGGGAGGAAATTGTTAAGGCCACAAGGCACGATAATGTAGTAATTCTAGGAGACTTTAACTTTAGTCATGTTGATTGGAATTTCTTGACTGGGAATTTAGAATCATACGACTTCTTAGAAGTAGTTCAGGATTGTTTTTTGAAGCAGTTTGTGACAGAACCTACAAGGGGAAATAACCTGCTTGACTTAGTTATGGCAAACAATGAATCCCTTGTTAATAATTTAGAAATTTCAGAGGAACTGGGTGCTAGCGACCACAAATCAATTACATTTAGCATTGAATGGAAGTACGATAGTAGCGATAACTCAGTAACAGTCCCAGATTTTCGCTTAGCAGATTACGATGGGCTTAGAGAACACTTATCATCTGTTGACTGGGGTAACGAAGAGAGCTATCAATATGACAGTTTTCTGAACACTATACATGCTGCTCAAAGAGCGTTTATCCCATATAAAGAAATTAGATCAAATAGAAATGACCCTAAATGGATGAATAATAGGCTCAAATATCTACTAGGGCATAAGAAAGGAATTTATAGGCGTATCAAAAGAGGTGAGGGTCATCTTATGAATCAGTATATTGACATTAAGAGGGACATTAAAAAGGGGATAAGAAAAGCTAAAAGGGACTATGAAATTAAAGTTGGTAGGGATTCTAAAACTAACCCAAAAAGTTTTTTCCAGGTCTATAGAACAAAAGTTAGAGGTAAGATAGGTCCCCTTAAAAATAACTATGGGCACCTTACTGACAAAGAGAATGAAATGTGCTTGATTTTAAATAATTATTTTCTCTCAGTTTTTACACAGGAAGACACTAACAATATTCCAGTAATTAATTTTTACAGTGGGCTAGAAGAAGATAAATTATGTAACATCACAGTCACTAGTGAGATGGTTGTGAAGCAGATAGACAGACTGAAGCAAAATAAGTCGCCGGGTCCTGGAGTTTACCTGGAGTTTACCTGGAGAGAGTTCCGGGGGTCAACGCCCCCGCGGCCCGGTCTGTGACCAGGCCTCCTGGTGGATCAGAGCCTGATCAACCAGGCTGTTGCTGCTAGCTGCACGCAAACCAACGTACGAGCCACAGCCCGGCTGATCCGGAACTGACTTTAGGTGCTTGTCCAGTGCCAGCTTGAAGACTGCCAGGGGTCTGTTGGTAATCCCCCTTATGCGTGCTGGGAGGCAGTTGAACAGTCTCGGGCCCCTGATGAGGTTTTTTCAAGGATTCTTAAGGAATGCAAAATGGAACTCTGTGAACCATTAACTAATATTTTTAATTTATCTCTTCAAACAGGTGTAGTGTCTGATATGTGGAAGATGGCTAATGTAATTCCTATTTTTAAAACAGGGGACAAGTCGTTACCGTCAAATTACCGCCCAATAAGCCTGACCTCAATTGCAGGCAAATTACTAGAGTCAATTATAGCTGAGATTATACGAAGCCATCTCGATAAGCATAGCTTGATTAATGATACTCAGCATGGATTCACAAGAGGCCGGTCTTGTCTAACTAATTTATTAACTTTCTTCAGTAAAGCTTTTGAGGCTGTTGACCACAATAAAGAATTTGATATTATTTACTTAGATTTTAGTAAGGCTTTTGATAGAGTTCCGCACCATAGACTGTTAAAGAAAGTGGCAGCTCATGGCATTGGGGGAAAAGTGCTCTCGTGGATCGAGTCATGGCTCACTGACAGGAAGCAGTGTCCATAAATGGGGTTAAATCCGAGTGGGGATCTGTAACAAGTGGCGTTCCACAGGGATCAGTCTTGGGCCCGTTGTTGTTTATAATATATATCAATGATCTTGATGAGGGAATTACTAGTGATATGAACAAATTCGCCGATGACACAAAGATAGGTAGGATAATTGATTCAAACGTAGATGTTATGGAACTTCAGGAGGATTTAAACAAACTCTATTCTTGGTCAGAAAAGTGGCAGATGCAGTTCAATGTAGATAAATGCAAGGTTCTGAAGCTTTGGAGTGCCCATAACCCTAGTACTTATAAGTTAAATGATGTAGAACTTAGCCATACAGATTGCGAAAAGGACTTGGGGGTTATGGTGAGCAGCAACCTTAAACTAAGACAGCAATGCCTAAGCGTACGTAATAAGGCAAATAGATTACTGGGATTTATATCAAGAAGTGTAAGCAACAGAAGTCCAGAGGTCATACTGCAGCTTTATACATCATTAGTGG
Organism: Cherax quadricarinatus; assembly: GCF_038502225.1. Taxonomy (NCBI): domain Eukaryota; kingdom Metazoa; phylum Arthropoda; class Malacostraca; order Decapoda; family Parastacidae; genus Cherax; species Cherax quadricarinatus. The sequence continues at coordinate 63,413 of NW_027195269.1, forward strand.
CAATATAAACACAAATGCAGTATAATGTGATCCTTTATTGACTACGTTTCGCCCACACAGTGGGCTTTTTCAAGTCACAAACAGAACTACCTGGGGTGGAAGGAACGCGAGTATTTATAGTCCGGCTGAGGTCAGGTGAAGAATGCTGCATCTGATGATGTACCGAGTTGGGTTGTAGAGTCTAAAAACTTGGGTAGCTTGGAAAGGAGACTGGACAAGTTTGTGAGCAGACCTTCTACAGTGTTCTTATGTGGGATAAGAACACTGTAGAAGGTCTGCTCACAAACTTGTCCAGTCTCCTTTCCAAGCTACCCAAGTTTTTAGACTCTACAACCCAACTCGGTACATCATCAGATGCAGCATTCTTCACCTGACCTCAGCCGGACTATAAATACTCGCGTTCCTTCCACCCCAGGTAGTTCTGTTTGTGACTTGAAAAAGCCCACTGTGTGGGCGAAACTTAGTCAATAAAGGATCACATTATACTGCATTTGTGTTTATATTGCCATTGTGTCGGTATTTTATACCATTTATTTCCATACATCATTAGTAAGGCCTCACCTAGATTATGCAGCTCAGTTCTGGTCTCCATATTACAGAATGGACATAAATTCGTTAGAAAACATTCAGCGTAGGATGACTAAATTAATACATAGCATTAGAAATCTTCCTTATGAAGAATGATTGAAGACTCTTAAGTTACATTCACTTGTTAGACGAAGAATGAGGGGAGACCTGATCGAAGTGTATAAGTGGAAGATAGGTATTAATAAAGGGGATATTAATAAGGTCTTGAGGATGTCTCTCCAAGAGAGAACCCGCAGTAATGGATTTAAATTAGACAAGTTTAGATTTAGAAAGGACATAGGAAAGTATTGGTTTGGAAATAGGGTAGTTGATGAGTGGAACAGTCTACCTAGTTGGACATCAAAATGGTATACAATACCGACAGGTTGTTAGGTAAGACACATATGTAACAGTTAGACAACTTTATTCCGAAACGTTTCGCCTACACAGTAGGCTTCTTCAGTCGAATACAGAAAGTAGGCAGGAACAGTAGAGATGTGAAGACGATGTAATCAGTCCATCACCCTTAAAGTCGTAGAATTTGAGGTTGTCAGTCCCTCGGCCTGGAGAAGTTCAGTTCCATAGTCCTGACTATGGAACTGAACTTCTCCAGGCCGAGGGACTGACAACCTCAAATTCTACGACTTTAAGGGTGATGGACTGATTACATCGTCTTCACATCTCTACTGTTCCTGCCTACTTTCTGTATTCGACTGAAGAAGCCTACTGTGTAGGCGAAACGTTTCGGAATAAAGTTGTCTAACTGTTACATATGTGTCTTACCTAACTACCTAGTTGGGTTATTGAGGCTAGGACTTTGGGTAGTTTCAAATCTAAGTTGGATAAGTACATGAGTGGGAGGGGTTGGATTTGAGTGGGACTTTCACATCAGAGCTTATTTCTTGGGTGGCATTGAAAATTGGGTTGGGCAAATGTTTTGTTAGTGGGATGAATTGTAAAGGACCTGTCTAGTATGGGCCAGCAGGCCTCCTGCAGTGTTCCTCCTTTCTTATGTTCTTATGTTCTTATGAAGACAGTTATCTAGATAGATTCTGAATGCTTGCAACTCTGGTAAGCAGCGTGAAGGTGTGAGATCAACCACACTATAGATGTGTTTGGCTGTGATTCTCTCCTTATCACTGTAATTAAGTTCTGCGGCCTGAATGGCATGCTAGTAATTATCACTTGTAATATCAAGCCCTTGACAAGGTCATAAGATTCTCTCCTCAACTGAGTTCCCAAGTAATTGAAATTGGTCAGATCATCAATGTCTGACCGACTGTCAATTTGCGACCAGAAACTCTCACATATGGGAAGCTTTATTTGTGGTAATCGTAGTAGCATCTGTGGAAGAGGGACATTTAATGGCCCCTGAGAGGGGGGTGATGATGGCGACCAGCCCACTGCTGTCTCTTTGTCTAAGGGCTCATTTAAAGTGACAGGTCGCCTCAAGGGAATATTTCTTCCTTTCAGTAGAACTGTTGCCGAGCTGAGCAAATCTTCGAGTTTCTCATACATTACTGTACTATCTACATTCTATCTAGTTCTAGCTACGTTCTAGCTACTTAACAGTTTATAGAACCACCTCCAGTTCAGAAGGACCAGTAATGTGTGGAACTGTTTCTGTGGGTTATGCCTGATTAGGTTAGAAAAGAAGTCAATTACGGAATTCAGTTCGGAAACCTGCCATCAAATTTCTGCCCACCACACACACTGGGGCAGTGTGTGTGGTGGGCTATTTGCAGATATGTTGAATCTCTGGTGGGCTGGAGGATGTGGCAAGTTCCTTTGCACTCAGCCCCAAGTAAAAGGAATGTGGATTCAATGATACTGTTACTAGGTACTTATTCATGGAGTGTGGGAGCAGCTAGTACATGGGTAGGGATCCCTGAGATACCTGAGATACTTGTATTTGAGTCACAAGCAACCACCTGGTATAGCAGTGAGATAGCCGTTTATTGCTATGAAGTGTTATCTAATTCGTGTTGCAACGTGTTATCGGATGTTAGAGTACCTCACTGTACAAGGACTCTCATATGATACATCGGCCTAACACTAGGCTGTTAGTAAATCGGCAGTTTGGTAGAATTCGTGCACTCGCCCGTTCACCAGCTATAGTTTTGTGTGACTGGTTGGGTAGGCAGGAGCCGGTCGCTCCCCAAGGCAGGGGGCACTCATGGCAGGCTGGAACAAGTGCCCACTGCTCACAATTGTTTAGGTAATGAGAGGTATTAAGCTATGTTACTCCATGTCTAACTTAGCTTAAATATGTATAAGTACTAGTATGTAATAAATTAGCCTATGGAGGTTTCATTACTATATTAGACTTATGAATTAAGAGTGTATCAAGAAATGTTTCACCCGTCATAGACATAGATGGGTCTCCTCGCCCCCCTTCCTTACTTTCCCACACTTAGGGAGGTTTAACCGTTCAAGACATCAAAAACTACGTGATTTCCCACAATAATGGCAAACTATGAATATACTGTTGGAATAAATAAATAACATCTATTGACCACTGATTATGTCCTATATATTATTAAATTAATAAACTTGTATTTTTTTTATATTTTATTTAATCCTTCATATACAGACATTGCACATAAACAGGTACATATATAACAATGAAACCAACCACAAACTATAAGTAATGGTTCCAGTACTCAATCTGCTGGGTTACTACACAAAGACATCATGACAGTACAATGTTGTCCATAACTTACACAACCGACACTCACCCACACCTGTGAGTAATTATAATAATGATACAAAACACTATTACAGTACCCCCTCAAAAAGTATACTATCACTATTACCTGATTATACAAATAAACCCCGTTCTTTTGACATTTAATATATACACGACACCTACACACACCTCACGACTATGACATTGACCCCTGATACATTGAATATTATACAACATACTAAATTATTCTACACATTTGATTACTGTACTGACTCAGTGCCATACATCCTATACAACACCATTCACAACTCGCCACTGATACTCATATCATCCAATTTAAGACGTTCTTCGTGTTGAATCTAAACAATTCCGCGAGCACACCGACCACCCCTCCGGGTGGAATTGTCCTCCCTGTTATCTCCCATACACCAAAAGTAGTAGACGCTAATTCAGCGGTCTAATACAACTGGCACTTCTTTACACATACAATGTAGAATAAAAACACCTAAAATTCACTACCTACATGACACAATAACATTAACTTCTAAGTGCAGCTAAACACATACACCTCAGCAGGCGTTACACTTGCCAGACATTACAGACATTACTAATAATTGTACACTAATAATCCAAAAACAATTGTCTGAAGATCAGGTTATATTCAGTCCAATTTTCACTATGAAAAAAATTATGAACAAATGGTGCGCTGCACTTGAATGTATATTTGGTAAGCATCTTATTACAAATATGCTACACCATGTCACCCATTATATTCACCTTTTCAAACATATTCTCGCACACATATGTATACACTTATACATGCATCTATGTATATTTCCATACAGATGCACACATATATACATACTCACGTAATTTCCATCACTGTCCCTATCATAGCCAAGGAAAAACATCTTAAAAATAAAAACAATGGTGTCATACAAACAGTGAACTGCACTTCTCCTCATTCACTCTTCTGTCATATTACTCAATATTAATACGTACCTCACCTACATGCTTACCCACTCACACCCACACGCCCCTGTATGGGAGGCTAGCCCATTGCTTCCCATTGACCTACAAATTCCATAAATCGTGCAGCCAAAAATTCCGATAACCCTCTGTAAACTCAGTGTCCCATTTCCTACCATATACAGTGGACCCCCGGTTAATATTTTTTCACTCCATAAGTATGTTCAGGTGCCAGTACTGACCGAATTTATTCCCATAAGGAATATTGTGAAGTAGATTAGTCCATTTCAGACCCCCAAACATACATGTACAAACGCACTTACATAAATACACTTGCATAATTGGTCGCATTCGGAGGTAATCGTCGTTATGCGGGGGTCCACTGTACTTCCATGTACAGTGGACCCCCGCTTAACGATCACCTCCAAATGCGACCAATTATGTAAGTGTATTTATGTAAGTGCGTTTGTACGTGTATGTTTGGGGGTCTGAAATGGACTAATCTACTTCACAATATTCCTTATGGGAAAAAATTCGGTCAGTACTGGCACCTGAACATACTACTGGAATGAAAAAAGTTCGTTAACCGGGGGTCCACTGTACTTCCCTATTGCAGCACTTAGTTCTGTAAAATGTCACTGCCAGCACCTTTATCCTTTCACCCGCTCCCACATCTCTCATTGCCCATGATGTGAACATGCAATCAGTCACCAGATATGCCACCGTATTTTTAACCTGTGCTCCCACCCCATCAATTTCTAAACTTAACACTCGCAATACCTGCAACCCATCCCCTCCCATAAATCGAATTACCCTTCCAAACCATTCCCTGACCCTCCCTATGCTTTCCCAGAAATATACATGAAAAATGGTTTCCAGTTCACCACACGCTCGACACTCCCCACCTTCCCTGAGCTTTCGATTAAATAAGACGATCCCAGAAGGCAAAATTCCGTGTAAAAAGCGATACTTCACCTCTCGTACACCCGGACTGATGCGCAACTTTCGGAGACGTTCCCATATGTCACGCCAAGCATACATCGGGTATGCTCCTTCCACAGCAGCCACCTCCAACCCCCCCCCCCACTCTCTCGATTACACGCAGCTTGAATTGAACTGGATCCCTCACCACCATCAAAACTCTCAACATCGCCTCCCCTACTCGTAAATCCTTCCCCGCCCACCAACGTTTTATGCCCACGTACACTTTCTCGAGATCCCCCCTTATCCCCACCCTCCCGCAGAAAACTCCATTTCACGTAAATACTAATAATCCTTCATTCCAGCAGTATGAGCCCCAGCCCTCCTTGGCCAATCGGCAAAGTAATTACCCCTCTGCTTAACCACTCACAGCCAGATCCCCAAATAAACCGATAAACCCTACGCAACAATTTTGTGACCTCTCGGCGCATTAATGGATACATGACCACCACATGCCATAATTTACTATATAATAATATAATAGTATGTTTGTCATGATTACTCTTTGGTGCAACATGAGATGTACAGACCTCAATCCTCCTAGTCTTTTTAACACACTATCCATGGCCCTCACCGAGTTCACCTCACGTGCCACCATCGGATCACAAACATACACAATCCCACAAATCTTAAGTTGGTCCACCACGCTCCACCTACCCCTCATGCCCCCACTCGTTTGGTCCCAATTTCCCACTGCCATGAACTTAGCCTTCGTGGCATTAATTCTCATCCCTGTCACCTCTCCAAAAATGTCCACAACTCTTTCCACCTGCTGTAAGTCTACACCACCCCCTACCAAGACCATTGTATCATCTATGTAACCCACAATACCAGGCCACCCATCACTCTCATAATCCCCCAAACCCCCCAAAACACTAGCCTGCACTGCCCTATAAAAAGGATCCTGAAAACACACAAACAATAACTGTGAAAGGGGACAGTCTTGTCTCAAACCCCGACCCATCTGAACTGGCACACCTAATCGACCATTGACCTGCACACACAAAGTCGCCCCCTTGTATAAAGTCTGTGCCCAAGAGATGATTTCATTCCCAAAACCCTGCCAAAAGTCGGTCGATGGATCTATAATTTCCTCACTAACAGAACACAGAGAGTAGTCGTCAACAGAATAAAGTCCGAGGCAGCTACGGTGAAGAGCTCTGTTCCACAAGGCACAGTACTCGCTCCCATCTTGTTCCTCATCCTCATATCCGACATAGACAAGGATGTCAGCCACAGCACCGTGTCTTCCTTTGCAGATGACACCCGAATCTGCATGACAGTGTCTTCCATTGCAGACACTGCAAGGCTCCAGGCGGACATCAACCAAATCTTTCAGTGGGCTGCAGAAAACAATATGAAGTTCAACGATGAGAAATTTCAATTACTCAGATATGGTAAACATGAGGAAATTAAATCTTCATCAGAGTACAAAACAAATTCTGGCCACAAAATAGAGCGAAACACCAACGTCAAAGACCTGGGAGTGATCATGTTGGAGGATCTCACCTTCAAGGACCATAACATTGTATCAATCGCATCTGCTAGAAAAATGACAGGATGGATAATGAGAACCTTCAAAAACTAGGGAGGTCAAGCCCATGATGACACTCTTCAGGCCACTTGTTCTATCTAGGCTGGAATATTGCTGCACACTAACAGCACCTTTCAAGGCAGGTGAAATTGCCGACCTAGAAAATGTACAGAGAACTTTCACGGCGCGCATAACAGAGATAAAACACCTCAATTACTGGGAGCGCTTGAGGTTCCTAAACGTGTATTCCCTGGAACGCAGGAGGGAGAGATACATGATTAAATACACCTGGAAAATCCTACAGGGACTAGTACCGAACTTGCACACGAAAATCACTCACTACGAAAGCAAAAGACTTGGCAGACGATGCACCATCCCCCCAATGAAAAGCAGGGGTGTCACTAGCACGTTAAGAGACCATACAATAAGTGTCAGGGGCCCGAGACTGTTCAACTGCCTCCCAGCACACATAAGGGGGATTACCAACAGACCCCTGGCAGTCTTCAAGCTGGCACTGGACAAGCACCTAAAGTCAGTTCCTGATCAGCCGGGCTGTGGCTCGTACGTTGGTTTGCGTGCAGCCAGCAGCAACAGCCTGGTTGATCAGGCTCTGATCCACCAGGAGGCCTGGTCACAGACCGGGCCGCGGGGGCGTTGACCCCCGGAACTCTCTCCAGGTAAGCTCCAGGTAAATGCATGAACTGCCACAATGCTCCCCTTTCTACACTATCATATGCAGTACCCCAATCCAATGCTAAAACCTCCCCCCCACCTAACACCTGTCGCCTTTCTATGAAACCTCGAATCATCCTGTGACCTTCGAACATGGACCTGCCTGGTATCCCGTATTGTCCCCTATCTATAACTTTGTCCATCTTTTTCAGTCTGTTCCCCAGTATCATTGCGAACATCTTGTAATCACCGCACATAAGTGAAATGGCCCTATAGTCCAGAACTGTTGATCGATCCCCTTTTGTCACCAATACCACCACTGCCATCCATTGCAATTCTCCCATAACCCTGTCAGTCTTTAAGATGTTAAACAACCGTACCAAAAACGCCCTCATAACGCCCCAGTTTGTTACATAGAAATCACTCAGTAGCCCATCAATGCCAGGTGCTTTACCTAAGCTCGCCCCAGCCAGAGCTTGCCATATCTCGCATTCCGAAATAGGCCCTTCCAATGCTTCTCTGTCTTGCGTTCTAAGCCCACACTGCATGTTGTTACCGATTTCCCGTAGAGCTATATTACTTATCCCAACGCTTGACATGTAGGTCTTAAACCAAGCATCTATATATCTGCTCATGCCCTCTGTCGTCTCCAACACTTGGCCCTCGTGATAGCCTTTTATCCCTGTGTGCACTGTTAACCCCATCATCTCTGTGGCTGCTCTTCGATGCCTCTGTTCACTCAACACACAAGCCAAAGGCCGATCCCCATAGAGAACCTCCTCCAAACCTCCCACCACCTGTGCACCATCAAAACGGTCATTATGCAAGCCCCATATACGTTCCTTTAAATCCTCAATATCCTCTACAGGGTATCGTGCACCATCACCCACATAACAATCACATAACTGTCCTTCAAAATGCCCCTGAAGCCGGTACAATATTTGATTATTTTCCCGCCCATGCCAAACATAATAATCCCAGATACATGTCTTAGCCACCATGTCCCACCACCGAACCAAGTCACCATCCTCAGGTGCCCCCGCCCACAAACCCTCCCACAAAGTCGCGACGGATTGGCTGCTCTCCTCCCCTTTCAGCAATTTAACATTCAATTTCCAGTAACTGACTCTTTCTAGGTAATGCCTCCCACCCTAAGTCCACGAGAACACCTCTATGTTTGGAAAACACCACATCTATGATACGCACGCTCTTGGCTGTGATGGTACATGGCACATACACTATCAAGTCGTGCCGCATACCCACAACATACAAAGGTATGCTCAACCTCACCCCCCCCCGCTACGTCCATTAATCCCACCCCAGTCAATAAATCCCCCAATACCCCAGAAAAGTGTCCACTCCCCCAAGGTTCAACATCCCTATTCTGGATCATGCAATTCCAATCCCCTCCTATGACTGCAAATAGTAAATTAATATCTCCTTCACAAAGGTCGTTTTTACATGCCCATCATTCTCTGCAGGTTCGTACACGCACACAAAAGCTGCCTTGTCCTTGTCCCATAGACCTTCCACCCTTATTACCCTTCCCTCCCTACCCTCGCAATGTCTCACAACAAACGAGCTAGTCTCCCTGATCATGATGGCAATGCCTGCCTTTAACTCTTAAACTGTCCAAACGTAGATCTACGTTTGCTTGCGAAGCACTCTGAACGTAGATCTACGTTTTTTTACGTTGTTTCTTATGGAGAAAATCATGGTCAGAGTGCTATGCACGCAAACATAGATCTTAGTTTGGACAGTTTAAGGGTTAACTATATAGCATTCTCCACATACACGTTATACCCATCTATCTGCAACTGCCTAATTTATGATTGTGTTCCTGTATGAACACATCAACATTATTACGCACCAATAATTCTCAGAACCATACACACTTTCGCACAGTCCACAAACCATTAATATTTATTGTCAGGCACTTATATTGGACAGTATGGGGTTTTCTCTCGATACTGATAGTTTCTCACCAGATCTTTTGTTTCCACCTTTTTCACCCCCCCTTTTGAAGCACTCTTGACCATCCCCTGAGCTTTAGGTCCACAGGGCTCTCTCTGTGCCACATCCACCCAGGTTTTTTCCCTGATCGCTGGGCTGGCGTCAGCACTTCCTCCGAGTCTGAAAGCGCTACAGAACGCTTCCGCGTTACACTTTCCACCTGCATGTCGTCATCCACAGTACAGGCCTGGTGGATTTCCACCTCCACCTTATGTTTCAGCAAGGCATCTGGGATGCCCACAACCAGCTCCTCTTCGTGTCCAACGTCCACCTTCACAGCAGGTCCCAGGTCTAGGGGTGGGTCCGTCGCAGGACTCTTACTCCTTTCCGTAAATAATTCACCCAGCACAGAGGCAATGGATTCCTCGACGTCGTTGTCATGCACATCTTGCGGAGCCACACCTACTACTGGTTCCACCTCCAAAGAAGGTGACACTCCCGGGAGTGTGGCACATGTAGTCTCCGTAGACCTCTTCGCTCAAAGACATTCCTGATGGTAGCACCGGCGCACCAGGCACATTTTGCCCCGCACCTTCCTCCCCTATGTCCATGCTTTGTTGCCCAACTCTGGCACCTCGTCGTCGTTCACACTGTACCGCCAGATGGTCATATGTGCTGCACAACCTGCAAGTGCAGCGTTGCCCTGCATATGACACCAATACCCGAGTCCTGAAGTCTTGCAAGATCACATAAGGAGGGATTGGGTGTTGTAATGTCATCTTTACAGAAAACGTTCCCCCTGGTATCCCTGCATATGGGCTTTCAGACCACCTTCCTGCTGTAGCCATGTGTATGGTGCCATAATTACCCAATGCAGCTCGAATGTCAGACACATCGACCTCAAAGGGCACGTTTCTGACTTTTACCCATGTGTAATAGTGGGAGATGTCATGTAGCTTCACTGACACTGCATGATTAACCACTAGATTAACCTCCTGGAACTTGTCAACCACTGCCTCATAAACATGAGCCGAGCAGAACTTCACAAAGATCCTCGACACGCAATTCATTGCCACACCACACAAGTCCTCATTGGCAATACCATAGGAATGGCAGATTATCGCAGGCAATAGTTGTGCCGTCGATGGACCAAGCACAGCCCCACGAGTCAACTCAATAAACACAGTATTGACGCTGCGTCTACCCACCAGCGCCATGTTGAGAAAATGAACCTGCCACCGGTCAACTATAGGGGGCAGCAGTAGCACACGTCCCCTCTACTCAAAGGCTGAGAGACGAATGGCAAACTATGAATATACTGTTGGAATAAATAAATAACATCTACTGACCATTGATTATGCCCTATATATTATTAAATTAATAAACTTATATTTAAGTCATTACAAATAATTCCGGCACAGCTGCTGGCAGAAAGCTTGAATTCTTCACAAGTCGGGCCTACAAATTGAACAATCATTATAAAAAGTGACTTTTTAAAATTAGGCCTATATTCGATTGGATTCTTATCAGAAGTCATGGGGTAATTTAGGGTTAATTTGTGTCGGCTAAGCTGGCGAAATATTGAAAATTGAGGGTGAGAAGAAAGTGACACTAGAGAGTCACTTGTTCCTACATGTAAGAGAATTGTGGTATACGCTCCTCTTACTACTGCCGTCAAAGATGATATTCATGATATTGGTGGTCGTCTTAGGGGTCACTTCCTGGGAATAAGAAAGACACAAAAGTCAGGTTTCTGACTTATGACGGAAGTTCGTCGGTTCTTTCCTTTGACTGATGAGTTACGTTGCTACTTAACAATGATCAACCTGTCCTGTATGACTGATCTGAGGGTCAGCTGAGGCCTAAACACACAGAAGTCACTTATTGGTGGGTAAACAACCCACAGAAATCGGCCACAAACAGTTTCGCTCACTTCTAGTCCTATTTTTAGACAGTTAATTTTAAACAGGAACGGGCAAAAATTTCTGCTACTTCTCTACTGCTGCTTCAACACTATAAAGCTATTGTAAGAAACACTTATTTTAATTCTAGAAAAAACCTCTTTATTAACACAAAATTCAGCAAATTTTGAACTAATTTTAACAATTTCTTATTTCGAAAGAGTTCAAAATATAGAAGTTTGTATTCCAGTCATTCTCTCCTCTCTCTCTCTTTTTTTTTTTTTTTACACAGGGTTTGACAAGGTTAAGGATCCCTAGCTTT